>NW_013952714.1:235813-239845 GCF_001266775.1 Austrofundulus limnaeus | reverse complement strand
GATAGATAGATAGATAGATATTCAATGTTTAAATTTAACATTTAGTCAATATTAACTAAATGAACAGCGAGCTAATGAAAATGTGTTGGCCACATCTTTTAACATTTTATTTCAGAGTTGGTGCCCCATACAAAACATCAGGTTAAAAATTAGTAAACAATCAAAACATCATCTACAGAGCTAACATGGAAATACAACCAAATGGTCTAAGTTATTATAATTAGAGAATAAGTCAGTTGGTTTTGCCCGTGAGGACATGGCTCAGTGGGTACCAAAGTTAGCTGTGATTTATTTTGAAATATTATAATCAGAGGAGCTGATGCAAATTGTATGTAGAGATTCATGCCCTGATATTTCCTCTGGGGAGGWTTTCTTCTCGATAATTTTCCAGTCAGCTCACAGACTGAGACCATGTGCGATTGTAGCGAATAAGAAACACTGATTCAGACTTTTTTCTGACGAGATGCAGGTTGATTTCCACTCACCTCATGACGCTTTAAACATGATCAAAACCAGTAATGAACGAGCCAGCTCTGGCTGTTTTTTGTGGCTGTAATCAGAATTTCAACATGCACTTTTTTTAAAACTGCACATATTCTTCTGCAACTCCTCTAATATTTTGAGCTCTGAGAACTTTGTTTTCCAGCAGAGGTTCTTGCTGAATGCGTATGAAWATTTTTTGTAGAATGATGGGGAGCATTTTTTTTCTGACCTCCCAAGAACAAAATTCACTTTTCAAGAAAACCTAAAAAAAAAAAACATAGATTGTAAATATATAAGAGAAGAGCTGGTGGGTGTGTTGTGTTGTTTTAAGTATATGAGCTAAACTACACCCATATTTTTCTTTATCTTTTATTTTCAGAACAACTGCACACGCTTCTGCACAAGATCTGTTTTAAAAACCTGGGTAATAACTATTAGAGCAACGCAAGAGGTACTCTGGTGAAACAAAATACTTATTAAAGAACAAAAATAAAAAGCCAACAAAACTTATGAAACTGAAGAGCTGATGAACACATGTAGCAGGGGCTAGGACAATGCATCACCAACTGCATTTCCATTGACCTTAAWAATGCACAAATTAGAATTAGGATTGCGAAAATAAATTTGCTTAATGGAAACACGCCAATTAAAAAAATGTTTTGTGATAAGATAAGGTGGTTTCTCAGCCGCATCAAAACTGGTGTATTTCGCAAAACTGCAATGGAAATACTTTTTTTGCATCACAGAAGTCGYGTGATGATTCTACTGGTGAAAAAGACGATGAAGAAGAAAACAACGGGAAGTAGAATAAAATCACAAATTTAAATTTCCCAAAAACGCTGCATATGGAGCTACTCCCAAGTATAAGAGGCTTGTCACACGAAAGCCTTGATAAGACACTGATGTCTCCTCTGATGTCTGATGATGAGCACTAGTGCCGTGGTAGCAATATGAATATATCTGATGTAAGTGTTTGCATCCATAGCCGCCATGTTTGTAATGACTTATCGCGAGACCAAACTTTTTCACATGTGATTTTAATAGCATTTCTTACTTAATGGAAACACCGCAATTGTGAAACCGTGTTTTTGACAGTAACAGAATATCAAAAAAGTTTTGCGCACATTTGCAATGGAAACACAGCTAGTGATGTGGTAGTGACAAAAGACTGAATAAATAAGAGTGAGCTGATGAGGACATGGAAGGCAGCTGGGCTACAAACAAACTGAGGGAGAAAATGAGAAATTGCAGGAGACACTGACGAACGTTTGCTAACGGCCAATAAACCACATGCAGAAGAAGAAGAAGAAGAAGAAGAAGAAGAGCACTGATGAACGGAGACAAGAAACAGGGAAACATGGAAAGTAAATAAAGTAAACCTAAACAGATAACCAAAAATCACACAGACTATGACACTAACAGGTTAGGTGAATGTGATGGGAACATGGAAGGAAGAYGCTGTGGAGTTAATGAATTAAGACAATGAAAAGAAAGAAGGATAGAGGTTATGATAGAAACTGTGGACCAGAAGGTGGGAAAAATTAGTGAGGATGATGTTTTGAAAAGGATGAAGAAAGGGAAGGGGCCCGTATAAATCTGTCAGTGAGATGTTTGAATCAATTACTCAAAGGCATTAATAAGCGTGATTACATGCCTGAGGAACGGAGAAGTGTGCTGGTGCTGATTTTTAGTAACAAGTGTGATGTACAGAGTTGTAACAACTACAGGGGAATTAAGATGAGTCACACAAGGACGTTCTGGGAGAACAGCTAGACTTAGACAAAAGGTGAGTGTTTGTGAGCAGCAATATTATTTCATGCTKAGAAGGAGCACCACATACACCATCTTTGCTTTGCGGGGGTTGATGGAGAAGTACAAAAAGGATTTTTCGGTTAAGCAGTAATTGTTACACAACACCAGGCTAACTAACAGCAAATTGAGTTTCAACATTCTTTCATCTAATCGAACTGTGTGACTGACATGATGACAGCTAATGCTGTCTACTATGACAAGCCATTTTCTCATAAAATCAGCTTCACGGCACTTACACATGGCCTCTGCCCAAAGCACTGGTGTGTGACGTGATCAATTTGATTGGCTAAAAGCCGCTCAAATTGTTGTCGCTTTAGCCACCAGAAGATCAACACATTTGCAGGTGAAAGAGGATTTTATTTTAAGGTGAAACTTTTGCAGTTGAAGTTGAAGTAAAAATTTCTATAATATAAACAAACACAGAGACATGAGCAAAACATTTTAATTTCATCATCCGTCTATTTCCCAAAAACTAAATCTTACCAAGAAGTTAAATCATCTAAAGAACTTAAAATATACCTAAACGTTTTTAACGCATGATAAAATTAATCTCAGAGTAAATGTCATTGCCTCTTTGTGTTTTTCAGAGAAGTTATCATTGCTGTTGTTAAAAGTMATGCTGGTCTATGCATTCCACGGCAGAAAGCGATGGAGAACTGCAGCCACAGAACAATCACTGAGATCTAAGTCAAATACCCGTATTCCCCATCATCGCACAACAAAGGATTTCCCAGCAGCCACTTGTTATTCCGTGCGGAGAACTTGCATGAAAGTACCTAAAGCCCTCAGCAGGAGTGAGGCCTCCTCCCCTTTAGACCAGAACTTGTTTTACATGTGTCTGTCTTTTGTTTTGAAGTCTAGAGATTATGAACAATGCAGATAATCCTCCAAGCAATACAGGCAATTAAGGCAATTTAATGATAAGATCAATTCATGAAATATGGTTGCTGAGTGCCAGCTATCGCAGGGGATATAAGGTGAGGCTCCGGAGRCATGCAGGTAATTAACAGGGTTTGATGAGTGTAAACACCAAGCAGGCACACGGGAGGCACGCTCACATGGAGCTGTGTGTTTTGACACTCTGCAGACTTCAGGAGTAGAGTAGATTGCTTTACTAGATGTTGTGCAAACATTCACATTTGGTGATGCTTAACTGCCACTCTTGGTAAAACCTAATGATGAAAACAAAGCTAAATAAATCCTGGTAGTAAATTTGGTATGTCTTTGCTGATGATGAGTGCAAACCAAACTATAGGACTTACACTCATATTATAGAAAATATGTATTTTATTTGTTTTTGTTAAATTTTAGTTTCTGACTTCATGAATATTTAATTTCTGTCTTTGAGGAAGTGTTTAATCACTGTTTCTGCATTCACAACTCTGCAGGAAGACTGCAGTTTTTGCAGCTATTATTCGACTTTGTTCTGATCCATGTTCACAGTAAGTATTAGTGTGGGTACTGCACTAACAGTTGCTGTGAACATGGATCAGCAACTATTAGTTTGGGTACTGCACTCAGGAATAAAAAGTAAGAGATGGAAAAACTTGTTTAGCCTTCTGCATGGAGCTTCATACAATAAGCAACAGATAGATGGGATTACTAGATTATGAGTACAGGTTAGCCTTTAGCAGAGTTGTAAAGTAACTAAGTACAAATACTTTGTTACTGTCAGCCATGATAAAACCTCATGTGTTAGCTAAATAAGCTGATCTGGACACATGTTAACCATATTAG
>NW_013952714.1:231761-233566 GCF_001266775.1 Austrofundulus limnaeus | reverse complement strand
AAATCATTTCATAAGGTGAACGGATACAGACAGACAGGGGGCTAAAGTGATCTTGTCAAACTACTGCACAAACGTGATTTAGAGCTAACCGTGTGCAAACATTGAGGCATCAGCATTCTGCACTTTGCCACACCCACACCATCCCGCCACCAGTCAGTGCTGAGAGAAGTATGCAGCATGAGAAGTCTGTATGGTCAATGTAGGGGGAGTTAGTTCAGATACATGTGCAAAAAAAGAGACAAACTGGCAGCTTTGATCCAAAATGGCTGACTTCCTGTGAGGTTTGGACCATGACTCCAAGAGACTCTTTTGTGGGTCCTGAAACGTTACACATTGTACTAAATTTCATGATTCTAACCCCTAATTAACACTACATGCGTTATGGCTCTGCTCCGCTCCAGTCCGACCTCCGCAACAAATACGTATTCCATTCCAATCAATGAGAGTGTTTGCACTGGCTGCGCATGGCGGCAGTGAGCGGCGGTGAGTGGACGGCGAGCCGGCCAAATTAGATCAGATCCTATTTCTGCCGGATGCTGGAGCTGCACTGGAGTCAATTTTTAAAGATTGCATCGCACCAACAGGAAAAGGAATGAGCACAACATCCGTATTTTCAAAATAAGACACTATTAGGCTGGATAATTTGTCGGAATAATGTCAAAATCCCAGCTATATTAAACAATATACGGATATATTTCTGCACAAATGCTGTCAGAATGTATTGTTCTGTTTGGGAAGCAGATGGAAACATGTAGCATGAACCTTATGTGTACACACATGATACACGTGGATTTTATTTTGAAATCAGAAGTTTCAGAAAGACGACAGCGAGATAGTTTCAACATAGATACTAAAAGCCTTTAAATCAATGTTTTCAGCTGTGTTTAGAGTTCGTCTTTCAAAGAATTAATTATTTTTTGCTGTGACTTCCACATTTATCACTGGATTTATCGTGCAATCTCCTTCCTCCACACTCTCTGTCAGACCGGAGCGGAGTGGAGGCTGTAAAAAATTGAGACACAAACGAAGAGCTGCGAACTGCGCACTGCAGCACAGCGGTGCGGAGGCACATATAGTGTAAATCTGGGGTGTCAAAGCATGGCTTGGGGCGGATTTTTTAAAAATAACTGTAGTGGGTGCTGTGGAGGAATTCYGCCACACACCTCAAAAATTGAATTGCAGTCCTGTAGTGAGGTGGATTAGGATTGACCATAGTGAATTGTGTGCAGATTGGCTGAAATATGTGGAATTTAGAGCCAAATGTATGTCTATGGCACAATGCCTTACTTCGCCGCACCGCCATGACCACACCTTTCACCAAAAAGTCTTTGTGCTTGAAACCAAGTGAGATCAAGTTGTTYTCTGTGTTCTGACACAATTGTTGCTGATTAGGTCCCTGGTTATAACTATACAGTGGCACAGAAACCTTTTTTTAACAAATAAATAAAAGATGTAAAACAATGGAAGACTTGTCCATCTAGCCCTACATGTTGCAGCCAGGGTCTGAACCAGAGCCAGAGGAGAATGAAGACAATGAAATTTCACTTGGTGAGTACAGACCTTATTTAGAAGTTCTGTCACAAATACTATGATGTATTAGTTCAGAAAACGTCTTAGGAAATAGAGAAAACTGAACGGGCTGAAAAATATGAACCAAACAAAATATAAAGATATCTACGCGCCACCAGGAGAAGCTAAATTTAAATTTTTTTGCACTTCTAGAAACTCCAAGTACACAATACAATGTATTTAACAGCTTAAAAAGTGGATTTTGAATGATATTTTCTTTAAAGTGTATCTTACCC
>NW_013952714.1:228453-230739 GCF_001266775.1 Austrofundulus limnaeus | reverse complement strand
ACGTTTTTAGACCAAATATTACAGATTTGAACAAATACGCACAAAAACATCAAAATTAGAACAGAAACAGTACTATATAACATTTTAGACACATTCTAGACAGTTTATCAGCCGAAAAAAGTTAATTTTGGGGTAAGTTACTCTTTAAGCTGTTGATCTCATGTTAAAACGTACATTTTCATATATTAAATTATATCAGAAGAACTTTCTAATTTAGTAGTGAAGACATTTGAACCTGATGCCACATAGAGTAAATATGAACCGGTAGAAGTCTGGGAACTTTGCATGCTGAACATAGTAAACATGGAGTAGCGTGACTGTGATTCAGGAGGGAGTTATTTTGTCTTCAGGGTATGCTTGATTAAACACAAGTGAGAGATTACAGTTGTGATAACTAAAGTCCTGTTTTCCAGTTTACAGTTTGGCAGCTTCAAAAGAGTTGAACTATGGTAAGTCATCTGGGTGCATCTGGAAGCTTCTGCTAGTTGTATTCCTAAAGTGGCATCAARACTCAGTTACATCTGCACAAAACAATTCTCTCTCTTTCATTTAGGTTGAATTGAGCTTAGAATTATCTGAAAACAGGCTTTCTGACAGTAGCACTATTGCAAGGCTGTTAACTAAATTGCTCTGGGGGATAAAGTTATTCAAAACTAACAGCTCAGGGGCCTGATGTCTGGGGTGGGGATTGGGTGGCATTGCCCGATAACGGTAGGTYAAACACAGCATTATGTAAAGGAACAAGTATTATTWTATTTTACCTTTTGAATTGGTTTATTTTGTAACATTAGATCTAGAGCTTTGTGGTATACCGGTTCATAAAGAAAACTGGATTTTATTTTTGCTTTATGAATTTTTCAAATACCAGTATACCGATTTAAATAGCCTGAACACGTTTGGAACGTTATACCAGTAAACTGTTTCATGGGGGACGCTTTTCCGTGCAGCACCGCTGAATGCACATGTAGGAACAAGCAGCACACAGAGCAAGCTACAGTCAGAGGCTGTCTCAATTCATGGGTTGCAGCCGATGTCAGCCGCATTTGTCGGCTGCTTACTTCACGGCTCCACGCCATAGGCTGTCGCAATATGTCAGCGCCTACACACGAGGCCGACAAATGCGGCGGACAAAACCCAGAAAACGTCGCCTGCATCCGAAAATCCCACACGGCCGACGGTATCCCAGAATTTATTTTGCCGGCAGCAAATTAAACAGAAAAACAAGGAAGGCAGAGGTTTTCTATTTATTTTACAACAGATTTTTCTTTCTTTCTTTCCTTTTAATGACTGAGTTTGTAATTTTATCACGGACCAAAAAAATGTAAGGTAAACGACTTAGCTGAAAAAACTTTTGTTGCAATGAGATGTTGAATAAAATGCAGTTACAAGTATCGATACTGGAGCTAAACTCTTGTTATTAATGCTTTTTTTAGTTATTTGCTTGTGAAGTTTTTCTATTAAAACTGAAATTTGTGAAGTTATACTGTACCTTGAAAAAACAGCTGAACCGATATAATATAAAATGTATTGGCATGGTAACGAGCAGTGCTTTAAATGGAAAAAAAAAATAAGTGCCCGTACTCTAACCCTTACCGTCATATAAATATGGGACAGAAATATATATAGTGTTTTTACATAGATCTGTCTATTGATCTATAGGCCTAGAGTTTTATTGCACAGAAATGACAAATAACAAAATCAGTTATAAATCAAATCCACATGAGTCAAATTCAAAGTGTCTTGTAGAGCATGTTACTTTTACTCAATTACATTTACTTGAGTAACCTTTTGGAAAAAAAATATACTTTTATGAGTAGTTTTACTCCATCATAGTTTTTACCTTTACTTGATTAATATTACTATGAAAGATACTTTTGAGTAAAACGTCTGAATACAGGCTACTTTACTAAATGAAGAACAAACGTTTTAACCAAAAATGCACCTGATAAAGACACATCTCCAATTTGTTTAAATGAGAATTCTTGTTTGAACACAAGCTTTGTTGATTTGATGTTAGTTTCTATCTGCTGAGTTGATGATCCCTGCTATATACGCTGCGAACCAAGAGTGAGGACACGCGCTCCATTTTTTCCCCTTTTTTTCAGCCTGCGTGGTCCAGAGCTGTAGGTCCAGGAACAAATGCACTGAAACACATCTTACAACAACAGAAGTAGTTCAGACGCATTGGACTCAGGAAAAAAGTTCCGGTACACTGAGGGGTAAAATTGAGAAGTGGTGGTACTGCATACTGGTACGTACCGGCCCACTTAAAGCATTGGTAATGAG
>NW_013952714.1:218546-228443 GCF_001266775.1 Austrofundulus limnaeus | reverse complement strand
AAATAAAAACTCCCATTTTCGCAATCGTTGATTGTAGACTACACCTCTTCATTGACATGCAGATATAGACCTTATGCGTGAATTAAATTTACAATTGATTTAAAATCTATTTTAATATTATGCAAAAAAATTGGGTGGAGGTGGTGGGTGGGGCCTCATTGGTACCCTGGRCTGCAGGCCACTAGTTGAATAGCTCTGTGCTATTGTGAGATCTCGTCAAATATTTGGCATTGAAGATGATTCTCGGCTTTAAGCTCACTACATTTAACTTATTAGCTCTAAAACTGATTGAGTTAGTCATTTTTGTGTTGGCTAACGTTAATGTGGTGGCCATCTRGAGTTGGGGTGACCCCGAACATCAGTTGTAGATCTGATAATTACTCTCCTAAAACTTTATTAAATCTATAAAGATGTTCATGAAATATTTTGCTAACAGACAAACAGGATTGATTCCCACAGATTTTTAGGCAAAACTATTGCTCAATGTGTAGTGCTTGTTACTGTATGTTTTGAATGCTTCGCTACAACCACACAAAGTTTTAGCTCAAAATCTGTCAGACCGGCTAAATTAAAATAACTCTAAAAAAATAATTTGACAAATGTAAAAAAGACGCACAGTTGTGGAAAAACTGTTGAACAAAGTTGAACATTTTATCTGTGATTCCTGTCATGTGATATGACTTTTTGAGATTTGTATAAAATTTATTCTGGGTTTAGTGTGCAGAAATGTATTGGTATAAAATGACACGGTGCATCACATAACAAAAGAAAAAGTCTGAGTCTGAGGCCTGTCAAAGTTCTGCAGCTCCCAGTAAAATCAGCTAAGCGTTCTGTGGTAGCAAGGTTTACCAAGCTGACATCGCCAAACTGTTATGGCAATATTTATTTAACAAAGACAGAAATACGTGGTCCAAGAATGAAGGCACTCCGTGAGATGATCAGCTGAGTTTTATTGCAACAACAGGAAACACAGAGAACAACCTGGCCTGTCTCTGTGCCMCTGCTTCTCTCTGTCACTGTCTCTCCACACTACTCACTGTTGTCTCGAGGCCTCATACAGTATATATATTAACAAATACCATTATGTCATCTTAGCAAGATTTGATACAAGGTCAACGGAAAACACAAAGATAAACACAAGTGATATCTAAGAATGACTGTTGTTAGCAAATCTTGTTCTGACTTTAATCATTCTATCTGCAGATGAACAGCATGTCATGAAAACCTAGGTCATTAAAGGATGTCATGAATTACTTGCTTGAACATAAAAGTATTAGTTCTATTACACTTTCCATCCAGGTCAGCCCTGCAGGCTCCAGCCAAAGGTTAATGTCAAAAAGACAGGTAGCCTATACACTGTATTATGATAAACCTGGAAAACTCAAAACAAAYAAATGTTTGCTGTAAAGTTAAAAAACCAAACTGATCTGGCCTATTTTTCCAGTATGGTGAGAACATCAAGCTGCTACTGCTGATGAAATGTAAGGATCAACTCATCTGAAAACTGGGCCTGGTCTTCCCCATCAGAGCTGTTTGTCCTACTCAGCYTGCCCTGGCCCTTTCTTTCACTTCTTAAAAAACATCTAATAAACAAACAAACAAAAACCACTGAGTCTGTGCTGGCACAAATTTGTTGAGTTGCCGCTTCAGGCAGCCCWGCACTTTGTACTGATTCATCTGAAACTCTGAATGTAAAGCATCCATTTAAAGGCTTTAGGATCTCTTTTGTTGTCATTCGTCCTCTTTTCTTTCTCTAAACACAGTGTGCCATTAAGCCAGCAGTAACATTAACTACATCTGTTTTGAATTGTTCAAAGGGAAGTGGGATGATAAATGAATCACAATCAGGAAAGATTTAGAGYGAAGCACTAATTGAAAAACAGATTTTGGTTTTAGATTACACTAGTAAAACTGTTTACTACAACAAAGAGTAATGGCTTCCTTCAACACTCTAAATTTTGACTTATGTACAACGTTTAAATGACTGTTTCAGTTGCTGTTTGATGGAATTTGTTTCCTTGGCGACTTACTCACAAGACAAATGCAATTGTTTAAATATTATTTGCAATTTTTCAAAATAAAACTGAGACTCTTTTCTTTAATTCCAGATTACCTGTTTTTACGTTGTTATTTGGGAAGTGTGAGTTGTTAAACCCTTCGAAAAAAAGATAGAAAAGACCATGTTTCTGTTAAATATTCATTTCTGCTTTGAACAGAGCTCTCATTTGGTTATAATAGGTTGTCATATGTAAATGTTTCAATGAGGAATAAAAATATGTGGTGTCATGTTTGCAGCACTTTACAGTAATTATAGTAACCACACACCTGTGTCTCTCACTTAGCACTCAATAGAACAAGAGAACACAGACTAAATTTCACTGTGCCAAAAACCATCAATCATACAGAAAAACATCTGAMCTGCAGGTGGCAAAAGTCAATTATTGTGTCTACAGTGATCTACGCAATGTGYCCTCAAACCTGCTGCCTCAGGATTATGAGACCACAGCACTGACCACCAAGCCACACATCCAGCACCCAAACAATGTTTTTTTGTAATAATGGTAAAAGATCGAAAACGTCACCTCAGTCAAGTAACGCTCCACTTCCTGTGGCCTGCTTGAACTTTAAATCATCTTTCTGCTGTGAAGTTTGCAATAAATTATAAAGATCCAAAGAGGTCATAATTTTCGACAAAATCCTACAGTTATTTCTAAAGGTGTTTCAGTTTTTGTTTTGTTTTGCAACAAAGCTATAAGCTCTTGCAGGTGGGCCATATATGTAATTAGGATTTGAGGCTCACATTAGTAAGTAAGTAAGTAAGTAAGTAAGCAAGCAAGCAAGCAAGCAAGTAAGTAAGTAAAGTTTTATTTATAAAGCGCCTTTCACAGAAATATBTTCACAAGGTGCTGTACAATCATTAACAGTATAAAAATAGTGGAAAGAATAAAATGAAACAGAAAAACATAATTAAACATAAGCAACGAAAATTGAACATCAAATCAAGAATTAATTTCTAAAATTGTAAATCGAACACAAGGTCAATGCAGGTCAAAATATACAGCAATACACAAAAACATAATGAATTCGGGAGAGAAAATATGGCGTAAGTTCAATAGTAAAGAAAACAAAGGTTAGCAAAGCATTCACAATGGAGGTAGGCTGGTAGTAATAGTGAAATGGTTAGCTGAACGTTTGAGAGAAAAAGTGAGTTTTTAGGAGTGTCGTGAAAGAGAAAATGTTATTAAAGGAGCGTAGATTAAAAGGGAGTTCATTCCAGAGCCTGGGGGCCACAGAGGAGAAGGCACGGTCACCACGGGTCTTAAAGCGAGTCAGGGGAACCATAAGGAGATGTTGATCCTGAGAGCGGAGGTCCCGTCTGGGGTTGTAAGGGGAAATGAGACTTTTAATGTATTCTGGGGCTTGGCCATGAAGAGCTCTGAAGGTGAGGACCAGGATTTTGAACCGGATTCTGAAATGAACCGGAAGCCAGTGAAGTTCTGCTAGGATCGGGGAGATGTGGGTGAATTTGGAGGTTCYYGTTYGGAGTCTTGCTGCCGAGTTTTGGACAAGCTGAAGGCGATTTAACTGTTTCTGGTTAAGACAGGTGAACAAGCTKTTACAATYGTCTAAARGGGTAGAAATGAAGGCATGAATTACCATTTCCAAGTCTGAAGTAGACAGCAGGGGTCGGAGTTTAGAGATATTACGAAGCTGAAAATAGCAAGTGGAAACCAGGTTCTTTATGTGTTTGTCTAGAGACAGACCTGAGTCAAGATGTACTCCCAGGTTGCGCACATTCTGCTGGAAAGCTGAACTCAAGGAGCCGAGATTTTCTTTTATCTTAGGGATTTTATTTTCAGGGGCCAGGATCAATGTCTCTGTCTTACTGAGGTTTAAAAGCAGCAAGTTGTCAGACAGCCACTGGTTAACTTTTGTGACACATTTTATAAGAGAGGTGAGCTTGTGGGTGGTGGAGTCATTAAAGGAGCAGTATAACTGCAGATTACACAGATTGCACATTAAATTATCATTGTATGCCGAAGAAAGGCAAAAGAGGACAATTACGTTTTTGTCGGTGTCTGTATGCACATTAGTCTGTTAGCAAAATATCCTATACTGAACAAATGTTATGCACACTTAAGGCCCCCACACATTCGGCGTACTTCGGTCCGCYGAGGTCTACGTGGACTCAATGCGGACTCGAAGCGGACATCCGCCYGACTGGTCCGTGCAGAGATCAATTTTTTACGTCCGCGGAGCACACAGTGGCATGTACTGTTCTGGYTGCGACACCAAGCTGATAAAGTTGAGAATCGGTATCATTTGTGGACGAAATGGAGTCAAATCCTGAAAAGTGTCTCATGGAGAAGATTAGAAAAAGTTATGACGCGTCAATGAAGGAATATAAAGACTTTCAGCGAGCAACAAGTTTGTGGGAGGAAATAGCTCTGGGAGGTAGTTCTTTTCTCTTTTTCTTTTATTGTTTTAAAGCTAAAATGCAAACTATCTCTTCCTCCTGATCTTTGATATCATGACTGAAATTGTGAGAAACTAAAGAATTCGTCAGGCGGTCTGTACGCTCGAGTATGAAGTCTCAAACATCTGCAGACAATACTCGCGGAGTCCGTGTGGCTCATGGAATGCGCACAGTACGCCCGAGTATGTGGGGGCCTTTACGGGCAGTACTTATTGGATCTACAGGGGTTAGACAATGAAACTGAAACACCTGGTTTTTGACCATAACATCCCTTTCAGACAGCTTCCTCTTGCGTCCACAGTTAATCCTGTTGGATGTGGTTTATCCTTCTTGGTGGTATGCTGACATTACCCTGGGTACTGTGGCTCTTAATACATCACAAAGACTTGCTGTTTTGGTCACAGAAGCTCCAACAATTTGTCCTCTTTTGAACTCTGGTATGTCACCCATAATGTTGTGTGCATTGCAATATTTTGAGTAAAACTGTGCTCTTACCCTGCTAATTGAAACTTCACACTCTGCTCTTACTGGAGCAATGTGCAATTAATGAAGATTGGCCACCAGGTTGGTCCAATTTAGCTATGAAACCTCCCACACTAAAATGACAGGTCTTTCAGTTTCATTGTCTAACCCCTGTACACCTATGATTCAAATGACTACCACAGTCAGCTGAGCTAAAAAAAAAAAAAAATACAGAAAATGACCATAATTGAGTCAGTTTTAAAATTGAGTTGAGTGGTAGTAGCTGAGACTGATCTGCATCAGTTTCTAATGGATTGTTTTAAACTTCGCCCTTATTTCTGGAGTCAACATGGACTGTTTGTAACTATCTCAAAAACCACTAGATGAAATTCAAACAAGCCTTCAGAAAATATTAATTGGATATTTAGAGTTGGTTACCTTTCGAAGAGTCGAGATGACCGTAACATTAGCCATTAACATTGGCCAACACAAAATACAGATGTAGAAGTAGCACATTATATTTAAATTATAGTCTCATAAATCAGATTTGGATTCTGACAGCTGAAGACCAAATAAAGTGTAAAACACAAATGTATGTGAGTGCTGACAGGGAGTGGTGTCAATTCAAACAGCATCAAAACAACTAGAGGGAAGTTCAAAGAAATTCATGTTTTATACACAAGTGTTGTCCTTTAAAACTGCTTCCATTTCCAGCAACTCTTAAATATACATTTGTTGTTTGTTTTTTTGTTTTTTTAGTTTCTTTAATGGAACACTTGTTCTTTGTATATTAAAGGTACTTTATCCTTCAATTAATAAGGGTTTTAGTTGCACTAATGGCAAAGCCCTTGTTTAAGCAGCAGGTGTTGTAATGGGGAAAAAGCAGGAATAACACTCAAAAGAACTCTCACAGGAAGTTCATCCTTCATACATAAACACACTGTTAGTTAAAATTTCAACAAGTAGAAATTCAACCTGCTTGTGCTCGATTTTTTCAATCTTTTGGAAAGTCAAAAACACCAGGCACAAGAGTTGCAGAAGAGTTTTAAAGGACAGTGTTCAAACTGACGCTGTTAGCATCTTTTGATCTCAAAATATTATATCAGGCAGTTTTATGTTGAACCAATGACTTCCCCAGTTCCTGTAGTCTTTCTGCAATGGGCTGCTCGGCACAGACAGGTATGTTTATCCAAAAGATGTCTTTGAGAGTCACGCAACTTATTTCCTTCTGACTTATAATTTTAGAAAGTTGTATTTTGTTCTGTTTCCTCAGTTTGATGGTGTCTAACAAAAGTAAAGGCTTCAACTGAAAAACTCTGAATGAACTGTCCTTTGGGAAGAATAAAGATGCCTGACTCTGAGCCTAAACGAGAAGCCTTGGCTCTGAAAATGTAAAAAGCAATTATGAACTTTCTGCACTGCTAAACATAGGATGTAAGAGGGTGTATTTATTTTACACCACCTACCAAGGTTGTATATGTAGATTTTATTTGACTTCACCATGGTTTAAGAAACCCCACAAAATCTGTGCAACAAAGCTTTTTCTCTTTAATAAAGATGTGCAAACATGATCCAGTGAATAAAAGAATAAAAATCTGAAGACCTAATTCCTATGACATCTGTGCCTTTTATGAGTGTGTGTAAACCTCCCACCCTGACTGTACAGACTGTTTACATTTACACTGAAATCAAACCTCAGGCTGAAAGCGTCCTATTCATCACATTGTTACACATAAAACCAAAGCAAACAGCCTTTGTGAATGAAGCCTTCACAAATTATAACCTGAATGCAGTTTACCAGTGCTTGTCTTTGGAATTACAGCCAGCAGCTCGCATGCATCGTTTCCTATGAAGCCTTTGTGTATCGGCACCCAGTCTAAATCCAGTGTGAGAATCGTTTCCTGCTGTTAACACAAACCACTTCATTAAGGACAATAAAAACATTCAGTTTCCATAACAGACCCATTACCAGTCAAAGCAAGAGACTGAATAKAGATAAAAACACAACTATTATAACTCAGAAGGGGGGTTTTGTAAACCACTTTGTCCTATTCTAACAAAATATTGCTATTAATTCTGCCCTCTGCACCCCTAAACATGGTGGAGGAGCTTTAGTACCTCTGTGATTCTGAGGGCTATGTTGTCTCGGACATTAGCCTCCGGTAGTATCAACCGTGGCAACCAGACCTCAGGGGAGGGATCAGACCAAGAGCAAAAGAAACAGGACGCCACCTCCAAGTGGGCCCACAACCTGCCGGAAGCAGTGGTGGACAGTAGTGGAGTACATTTACTTGAGTATTGTACTTAAGTACATTTTTTGTGTATTTTTACTTTGCTTGAATAATTATTATGACTTTCACTCCACTACATTTCAAAGACAAATATTGTACTTTTTACTCCACTACATTTCTAGGAAGCTTTTAGTTACTTGTTACTTTTGGTTCAGCATAGCTTTGTAATTAGCCTGGTAAAAACCAGCCCCTTGTTCTTCGCTTTGCTTTATACAAGGGTCTGGACTCTCAGCTATAGAGAAGTAATTGCTTGCTGGAGGTGTGGCTTCTGCTGAAGTTTAAAARAARTGGCTCATTSTGTGCGCCAGCTCCACTGTGAAGGAGGCTAAGCTAAGAAGCTAYCCGGAAATWGCGTGRGCTGTAAACAACCTTACTGAGAGGAGAGGAGTACCGAGCCGAACGAGACGACTGTAAATGAGAGCTGCTGCTTTGTCAGATAAATTTCATTTAATTTGGAAGCCTCGTCAACACGGACTGGCTTCATTCACTTCCTCCACTGCCYTAATCTAAACTAGCAGACACTGCACAGAAAATCAACGTTGTCATTCAAAACTCCTCCTTCTGTTTGTAATCTTGCAAGCAGGGCAACTAGTGGTGGGCCAAGTCAGATTGCTTGATGGGCCAGTTTTGGCCTGCAGGCCCCACTTTGGGCACCTATGCTTTAAAGACAAAACAACAGATTTCTTGTGAACACTGGAGCAGTAATCCTGTTTTCTTCAAGGCTACAATGACTCACAAATCAACTGGGTTTATTGTTTGCCATGTCTTTTAAACAAAATGTCTRTGTTTTTAAAAGTAAGTCTGCAATGGTTTTTTCTGCAGTAGACTAATAAAAAAGACCTTTATCACTGAAGAGGCAGAGGAAGAATCTGAAATTTGGCAGAAAGTGACCTCAAGAAGATGTTGTCCTCTGATGATACCATAACAACTGTGTTTATTTTCAGGGAGAAGAAGTAAAAGATGACGTGTGAATGACAAAGCCAATCAATCACTGCAGGTTAAAGTAATTACAGGAAAGCAGGAGAGAGGTCAGGGAATAATACCTGGAATGGCCTCAGATTATTACCTGCTGCAGCGTGAATGTTCTCCAAAGGATACTTTTAATACTTGAAAGGCCTCTAAAGTGTGTTTGTCATATAGTCTTTAATAACTCAAAGGAGGCCTTCGATGGTGCATTTCTATTAAAACATTAGATCACTGCAGCCATGACGCAAACCTACTTGTGTTGCTGTAAACAGAACTGCTTTATGGGATCATTTCAAATAACAGATGAACAGTTTTAAGTTCAAAACTCACCAGGTTTAAAAAATTTTTTTAGATGTTAACAAATGTTGAAAACACATCAGCCTTCCACAGATCGAGAAAAGCTCTTTAAAAGGGTTTTCTCAAAAACCTCACATTTAAAAGCTGCATGAGCGCAACAAAGAAAAACAGCACCGGCTCCTGAGTATGAATATTAATGAGATGTACAATCATTTCCTGAAATGCTAATCACACAAATTTTGCGATTTCCATTATGTTTTCTGGGGTAAAAGATACGATTTTATATCTGATTTATGTACAATGTTTTCAACTTTTTAACTCCCTCCTGCAGGTCAAATGTGTCTCATGACTCTAATAATTCAATAAGAAAACAATAAACACCTGCCACATCCACCCCCTACCAAAAAAAAAATAGGTATTTTTAATTTACCTGTGTAAAATAAAACAGATAGACAGGTGCACAGCTTTCTAAATTGACTTTCTAGTTTGATTTGAAATAGAATTTCTACAATAAAATTCCAAATAACTGAGGGGAAAGGAGGGGGAACTTCAGTAAAATAATTCTAAAAACCACAAAACCGAGGAAGTGGTGTCTGCATAAAWATTCACCCCTTTGCTTTAAAGTGCTGATTATTGATCAGAAGACACCCAAATAGATAAGGTACTGTAGAGAATGTATATGTAGAGATATAGATAGATTCTGAATAATCAAATCCATACTTCATTGTAAAAAATGCATAAATAAATAAAAAACAAACTCTGCTGTAACAAAAACCCCAAAACTCCACTGTCTTCATTTTTCTGTTTAGTTTGCTGATGGCATAACAAATCCTGGGATATCGTTGGCCACGTAGGATACTCAGATGTAGCTTACGTTTTCTGGGTTTTGTTTACCATGTGAGTAGGCACCAGGGGCGGCCTGGTGCAAAAAAGTGGTCCGGGAATTTAGTACCTGACTAGCCCATTCAAGGTCCGGGCTGGCAGATGACGTCTGCAAATGCTGGAGGCCGATGGTGGAGGCGGAAACAACAAATGTCGTCTCAGGGCACTGTACAAAATCTAAGGYTGTAATGTTGAGGAATTAGWAAAATTATTAAGATAGCAGCGCAGCAATTAGCTCACAGGCATTGACCCTCAGAGTTCCATATGGTCATTTTTGACTCATTTTGATTTTACCCCTCCAAAAATAACATTATTTTAATCTAATGTGGTATCATTTTATTTTTCCAGCACATGAACTGTGAATTTAAACAGTTTTGTTCATTTGAATATACTGTTATTGTATATTAGACCTTAATTCAATGAATAAAATAAAATAAAATAAAATAAAATAAAATAAAAATCCAAGTGGACAAAGTCATTTGTGAAACTCACAAACATTTATGATTTTTATCTTTTAGAATG
>NW_013952714.1:217110-218217 GCF_001266775.1 Austrofundulus limnaeus | reverse complement strand
GTTCCAGTGAGGATGAGGATGATGATGATGCACCAGCAGAAATGTCAGTTTCTGACACTTGGCTGAATTTGCTTGTAGATGCTTTTTCTTTTCTCTCAATTTTTGTTCTCCTCCCTTATGTTTATTCTCCATTTTTGCTCTTATTTTTAATAAAATAAACRGGCCCAGTGATGCACCGGGCCACTGGGAAAAGTCCCGGTACTCCCAATGGTCAGTCCACCCCTGGTAGGCACCTATGAATTAGGACAGCAGCAGACAAATCCGCCCTACATCTTCTGCAATCCCTGAATTGAGATAAGATCATTATCTTATAATGTAAGGGACAAAATTGGAGTCATTTTGATTAAACCTTGTAGGTCGGTGTGTTYGTTAAGCTTGATTAGCTGCCAGCAGCCATCTTGAATAGGGACCTTAACTCAAGCTATTTTTGGAACACTAGTCACGTGACTATGTCAGTTCGACACTGGTGCACATACAAACTCTCGTAGCAGCTTCATTGATTTCACTGGAGCTGCGCCGGTATAGCAGTGTTTAAACTTAAATTTTGTAAAACAGCATCAAACTCCACCGGGAGGACCACAAAACATTGTGCTACGGTTTTTGTATCAGTGATTCAGGATACAGCCACCGTCCTTTTTGCCACTTTTTCCAAGCTAAGATGCTAGGCTAACAGGTCAAATTCAGGTCAAATTCAAACAGGTCAAATTTTTTCCAGTCAAGGTCAACTCGTCCCATTGCTGCATTCCAGCAATGGGACGAGCTGACTTTGACCGAAAAAAAAGAACAACCATGTCTGCTCCAAACATTTTATTGGAGGTCAAAGACCAACACTGGACCCACCAGATCCCATTGCTGAACTTTCTGTCTATAAACAGATTCAGTAAACCTCACATTGTTTTTACTGTCACCTACTGCTGGCTTTACTCATAGAATATGCTAGCTCATATACAGTACATGTAAATGATATTTGTGATGTTAATCCCCATTGGGTTGACCCCAAAAGTTAAACTGTGATGACAATTTATTGAAAAGATACTGCAGCCATACAGTGGGGAGAACAACTATTTGATACACTGTTGATTTTTCAGGTTTTCCCACTTGCAAAGC
>NW_013952714.1:214409-215652 GCF_001266775.1 Austrofundulus limnaeus | reverse complement strand
TGAGTTTTAAGGGGCCCGAAGAATCCAGTCCCCAAGGCCAGTGCAGCCAAAGTTCAGAATATTGATGGTCAATTGCTCATTCTGTGGGCCCTCAGCTTCCTCAGGAATCAGATCAAAAAGGTGAGGGAGCAGGGAGGAGGAGGGATGTGGGGAGAGAMGGGGTAGAGCCGTGTCAACATCTTCCAACCAGGAAGGATTTATCCAAAAGATCCAAGGCTGTTGCCAGGGAGATCCAGATTATCTAATCAGTTGTTTTGGGAACAGAAGGGACAGGCTCTGCCTTAATGTCTGCTGGTACTCTCAAGGTGGTGAATCCAAACAGGCAAAATGGTGTGGACACATACCGCCGAGCTGATTCATCAGCTTTCTCCAAGATGGATTCCATCTGGCCAGCAAAGTCCAGGGACCACAGCCGGCCCGCGGCCCTCTGTAGAACCACTTTCCCAAGCCCAGCTCACTCAAGGCAAATGTCCGAGTGCTGATAGAATACAGCTGTCCATCCAGTTGGTCAGTCAGCCAGAAAGTGCAAAGCCACCGACGTTGTTTTGTAGATCACCAGGAGACCACCCAGCCAAACTGTAGAGTCCAGTGATTGGAGTCCAAATGTATATCCAGAACAGAGAAGAACAGAGGTCCCTCCTTTGACACATCCTCCCATGGAAGAAAAATAAACTTTCTTCAAAAATTTTATTGAGAGACCAGCTAACCAAGTCCGTAAAAATAAAAATATCCATAATTTCTGGTTTTGGATGAAAAATGTAGAGAAGGCTCCAAGCAGCAAAGCAGGGGAAGATAAGGCAGGGCAAGAGAGAAGGGAGAAGTGTCTTACTCCTTCGAGGGTGGAACAAAAAAAAAGTTGTCCATGCTATCCCGAGGAGCATGACCAAGCTGTRGCTCCACAGCTGTCCCTCAGCTCGAAGACATGATCACAAACCATTGTAACATGTAACATGTGTGTGCCAACTGTATGCGATCAGTGTGTGGGAAAACATGTGCGTGTGAGAGAGAGAGGTCACAACTCTGACAAACTGAATCAATGAATCATTGTTGAATATTTTGGTATGTTCTGCATGTCTTTATCTAAGCTTCTATTTCACTTGAACTCCCGTTTTCTTTAGCAAGCATGTTTGTGTGAAATGTCAGCAGTGCAGATGGAATTTGAGTGACTGTTCTTTTTTCTTTGAACTCTGTGTGTGTGTGTGTGTGTGTGTGTGTGTGTGTGTGTGTGTGTGTGTGTGTGTGT
>NW_013952714.1:206903-214270 GCF_001266775.1 Austrofundulus limnaeus | reverse complement strand
TGTGTGTGTGTGTGTGTGTGTGTGTGTGTGTGTGTGTGTGTGTGTGTGTGTGTGTGTGTGTGTGTGTGTGAGGCTGAGACTCATTAAAGAGAGAACCTGAGATAAAAGGGGATGTCAGTCAGCATCTGCAGCAGGGCTGCCCACCTGCTTCAACAACCACGCCACCCCTCGGCTAATGAGATACCTGACTGGACAGCAGAGGGATGCTCGGGTACAGTATTTCATTAAAGGTCGCAGCTGATTGGTTGGTTCCAGCCCTGCTCTGGTAGGAAGCGATAGCAGAACACTGCTGCAGGACAATGAGGTGATTATCTGTCACCTGATAAAGCTGCCAAATACCAGCAATGCCTCATTGATTGAGCTGCTATCAACGGCAAGGATCTCTGAAGAACAGGTGGTAAATCCATAGCAGACCTCCAGGGGATCTCTTTTATCCTCAGTTTTAAAGATATTTTGAAAGGGAGTTTCATGAAAAAGATGAGAACAAATAATATCTTACCTATTGTAGATAGTGGTAGTAGTTGTGGCTCTTTCAACAGCATCAGTTTAGAAAAAATCTTCAATTGAAATTTTGGGCATGTTTATAGTAGCCATTAGCTCATCTAATTGAACAAGCTTAAAATGCACTGACAGCACTCGGCAACAAAAGTTAAAAGGTCAGCTGTAGATGAACCTTTCAGTTTTATTAAATCAGGCCAGTGGTTTAAGAGACATTTTGCTTCCTTAATGCACCATCTTCTGTTCCTGGACATCATGAGTGATGTAACCTGGGGTCCTGGTGCTGGCTTTACAATCTTTCAACAATCAGACCCCTTCAAGGTTGGTTTTGGTCACTGTGTCCAATTAGCGCTACCCTACCCATGCCTCTTCTGATCCACGACCATCTCAACAGCACTTCTGCTGCATGGGTAACTAACTTGAGGTTTCTGTGTTGATTGGCCTCTGTCTCCAGCACCCTGTAGGCTCTACAGAGGGACTGGCCAAAAACCCTCTACATCACATCTTGCCCACAGTCCGTGTCTCTGGCTCTCCTCTACTAGCTTGGAGTACTTAGTCTTCTTTATCACATTGACCTCCCACAGCACAGTATACTCCAAGAGAAAAACTTGCTTCTCTGCTTCTATGATGAGTACGATACCTGGCCTTGATGTTGTTTGCCAACAGACTGACAAACACACGTTTGTTCTTCTTTACACATGGGGACTTTGCATTGACTTCCATTCATTTACTGGTCCTTTCTATAGCCTACCCCTGACCATAAACCTAACCTCACAGGTACATACCTGACCCAAAACCTAACCTAAACTCAGTTCACACTTCAGTCCTAAACAAAACCCCTGACCCACCAACAGTAATTCCCTCAATGGAAACTGTGCTTTTATCCCCTTCAGGAACAGTGGGTTCTCACCAGGCTGTGTGTACCAGAAAAATGGTCAGAAATCGTCCCCACCAGGTAGCAAAAACAAGTACAAACAAACACAATAACACAATTGTTGGTAATATAAATAATGGCTTTCCTTTAAATGTGTTGGTCTTTTTGAAAGGATAAAAACACAATGGTGACAAGAAGAGATTTATTGTCAAACCTGACAGATTTAATGAGTCAACTGATAAAAAACTTAAAATTCTAAAAATAATATGGACCCAACCATTATTTTGAAATAAATACAAATTTTATTTCTATATATATATTAAAAAATAACTCTGTTAAGTTTTAACTTTGCATAAAATTAACAAGAATAATCTTAATATGTTAGGTTTTTAACAAACATTAATAGAATATATGTATGTTGTTTTTAGTTGTCAAAGACCAATATTATTATTTTTAGTTGTTGTTTTTTTAAGTAGGGAAAAATTCTCAGTTCAGCATAAACAAACATAATTCAGTGTTAAATCAAAGTAGTGGAAAAACAGAGCTGGGCATTTTAGACTGATAAAACACTTGTCAAATCTGTGACAGTGAAATGTAAACTAAGTTTTTATTCTTGTGAGACATCTGCAGAGTTTCAGATGCACATTCCTGTTTAATTAATTCACAATTTATCTGTCATCAACACGACTGATTGAAAAAAATATTTCTTCTTTGCCATGTTGCATGAGAGAAAGAAATTATCTCATTCTGGTGTGTAGCGGTTTGATGTAGRGACATTTACGCCTGAAGCTAATTTAAACTGGTTGATTGATTAGCTTWAAAAGAGTGCATGCAATATGATAATTACGCAGTTAGCTGCCAGGTGTTTCGTAAGTCTTTGGTAATTATTTTTAGCATTTAGAAGCCACTTTCTGCTTGGCCTATGTCAGCTGATCCAAGGGCCTTGAGTCATCTCAGCCTTATCTGCAGTGAATYTTACCATCTTTCTGGTGGAGAAAGCACTTAAAGCATGCTGCTGACACTTTAATGGTTCAGGATCACAAGAGTCCCACAACAAGGACTACAAACATGAACAGGTGCAGCCTCACTGCTTGCACTCAGGCTTCCTTAACCTGTTCAACTGAAGCCTGCAAAATTAGTTTATGCATGTCCAAGTGATAAGAACGCTCCAGTTTTCTAAGAAACACAACAACTGAGTGTGTTAGATTCAAATCATGGAGCAAATATTGTCAAAAGGACTGTTTAATAACTTAAGTTCTGTTGCTAAGTGAGTGTTTGAACCTTTATGAATGAAAAGCTGTAAAGGAAGACATAGTCGTTTCAGTGATTAATTATTGTTTAGCAATTAATTTCTTTGAAGAAATCCACATCATCCACTACCTTTCAGTCAGAGCAGGAAGCAGTTTAAACCAAAATCAAACTTTTAAAATGACATCATACGCCATCTCAATGATGAAATCTCGAGACATGTAGACTAAGTGTTGAGGGTGACTCTGAGCCACAACCATTTCAAATTTTAGCTCAGCCATTCTTGAATGAGACATTAATTTGTTGCAGACATACGTACAGCATATTTTCATTAAAATCCATTCAGTGGTTTGTCAAATATTTTTGACAAACCATATTTTTGACTCTATAGACAAACATACACAAATACAGATTGTCGTGTCTTGTCAATAATAAGATATCCAGAGTACAGACTGTGACATGACAGAACAGGGTAGTTTGAAAAGGTAAGTGTTTAATCAGGAACATGGGAGGCTAGAGGTGAGTTTGGTTTCTGCAGGCTGGTTAATGTAGAAAGGAGATTACAGATCTTACTTGACACTTTTGTTGTAAGCAGTTTGGAGGGGAGATGCTCAGGGGATTCTAGGATGGCAGGCAGACCAGAGGTGGTAAAAGATGGGGAGGGTGGCAGGTTAAAGTGGACARACACATTTAAATCTTTCCTTTTTTTACATTTAAGTCATTCATTTGGGTTCTATTGCTGTGTTTCATTTACATCGTATTCCAGAACAGGGAAGTGGTAGTGGGGATGTCCCGATCCAGATTTTTTGGCTCCCAATACATTTAGATTTTTTTTTAATGATTAGTCTTTCTGATACGATCCGATACTGACCCAAAACAGATCTGAAAGCTTTATTTCTTTAGTTCTTTCCAAGTGACAAGGTTGGTAGTATTAAAGTAAGCCCTGCTGTTCCCACCACGAGAAACATCCGGTTTGCAGATTTTGCAAGATGCAGTTTCAGCATCATTGTTTTCCATTGAAAAGTGTTTCCACACTGTGGAGATGGTTACATACTTGTGTGCGTCTTGACTTCTTAACWGCAGTTGTAAAGCATGATGATGCTGAAAACTGTCGTGACCCCTGCTAGTTGCTGCATGACCTTATCACCTGTTCCCCCATGTTTTTTGTCATGTGTGTGTCTTCTTGAATGGGTGTTCTTAAATGGAATTTCATTGTGGTCTGTACAATGACAATAATGACAATAATGACAATAAAGGCATCATCAATCAATCAATTAATCAATCAATCAATCAAACTGGATCGGCCCGATCACATGACTAAATCAGATTCTACCCMATTTTCAAAAATTGGCCATATCTGCCACCGATACTGATAGTGAGTATCTGATCGGGACATCCCTAAGTGGTGTCACATAATTTCCCAACAATCTACGAAACTGCATTCCAGTTAGCTGACAGACTGCCGCTAACCTAGCTACAACACTGCTACAACATAAACAAGGACAAAAAGAGAGCTCTACTACATACATCATACAAATAAACACAGATTTTAATACGTAAAGTATGCACAGAAAATGCAGTACTTATACGAGTAATTAAACATGCACAAAAACATTAAGAATGATAATTTACAGTAAAAGTTACAGAGGTAACTTTCACTYCAAWGCTTTCTGAATTCCTCCTTGTAACGTCACAAGCCCCCTTTTCACACTTGCTTTGATGTGTGTGAGCAACTCATTTTGGTCTCTTTAAATGCAAATAAGATGCTTCACACCCCGCCCCCTTCAGTCTAACTACCAATAATCATTGTCCACTGCATCCTATTCTGCCAATTTTGGTGTTTGATAGCAGAGATAAGAAGATCTAGCGGCGCATAAACTTTTAGCTAACAAACTAATTAAAAGATGTCACCAAAGACTTGCCCGTTCATGTTTGGTTGATTTTATGGTTATTGATGGCAAAATGAAACCCAAGGAGTGAGGCACTGAAGTGCAAGAGCAAAAGTTGGACAATATTCCAGCAGAGTCTTGTGGGACCAAAAAGCCTTAAGAAGTTAGCAGATTGTCTCCACCCTACCTCTCAGGAGCATATTCCAACCGATACATGATCACCTGGTTGTTCGGTGTTCGTTTATGCACACACCTTTCACAGCTCTGAGCTGAGCCCTTGGAAAACCCCTCCTGCTGTGAGATATGTCACTGCACAGAGCAAAAACTCTAATTTGCCATTATTTGTCCACGAATATGTCCTGGTTAAAACTCCATACTTTTCTGCAGATGAATTCCTTCATACAAAATGTCCTTTTTTATCTCCATTTATGAGTTTTTGGCCAGTTGACTGTCTTTATAAATGGATGCTTCCAGGTACAACAGTCAAGCTCTGGAAGAGAGTAAGTATTTTAAATGATTGCTTGAAGCAAAATGTAGTGTGAGCACTTTCAGCCAGAGTTGTAAAGTAACTAAGTACAAATACATTGTTACTGTACTTAAGTAGAAATTTTGGTTATCTGTGCTTTACTTGAGTAATTATTTTTCAGCATACTTTTTACTTTTACTCGTTACATTTTTACACAATTATCTGTACTTTCTACTCACTACATTTTTAAAAAAAGGTAAGAGGTAAAAAGTTGTTTCTCCTATTTTATTCCAAGTTATTACTTAAAAAAATACTATCCTGATAAATTGTGTCTCCTGGATAGAGTGAATTTAATTGTGGTTGGATGAGAAGTATAAATAAGTACCATTCTGACACCCTATTACCTTGTGCACAACCCATCACAGCTGCACGCTGTTAGAAAAAATATATTTTGGAGAAGTCACCTCCCAATAAATGCCATTTTGGAAAATCCAACTGCTCACTTTTACTCAATACTTTTACTTTTAATAGTAATATTAATTTCAAGTAATATTTTTAGAGAAGACTTTAACTTTTACCAAAGTATTTTTATGATAAGATACTTGTACTTTTACTCAAGTARCACTTTGAGGTGCTTTGCTTTCAGCATACAGACACGGCCACAAACTTCTGACCAGTCATGCAGTTAGTTCTTAAATGGAGGGCGGTAAAAGGTTTTCTCGGCGGGATGAGACAAGAAGGGGTGGCAAATCAGAAGTTGCAAACAGAATGACACGATTTCTGACAAGCAACATCAACAACGAGAGCTCAGCGAGTTCTGATGGAGCATGCAGAATCCACACGTGGGGGGAAAATGGTCACTGTTTCTCTTTCTGCGGTAGGTGGTAAACAAACACATGGAAATTATATCTGACTGAAAAAAAACATGCAATATGTGTTCTTTTTCATGGTTCATCTATAAATAAACACATGGTAATGATGTTTAATTCGGTGCTGTGCAGTAATCACAGCAGACCTTACAATAGAAGGCAAACTGAAGGACCAAAATTCTTTAATCACTCCTGCATGTAGTTTCTTTGTAAAATGAATATTTAAGAGTCACAGTCTCCCTCACAGACATAAATATTCCATGTTCCTTGTTAGACACTTCACTTTTGCAGCCTAACAAGTTCACACTGGTTCAGTAATAGGAGATCTGTTTTGAATTATTTAAACTTAACTCTAAAATCCACATTTTAGGGCAAAAAAAGCTGCAGATTTAGAAGCTGGAAATTTTCTGAATCACTTGTGCTAAAGATAAATAACAAACTTTAAAAAAGCCAAGCATTTGATGCAGGTTCATTGGTTGCCATGGCCACATGTGTAATTGAAAGATGAGCTGATAAAAGTAGCATTAGCATGGCTCTGATCTAACAGATGAAAGGGAGGCACGCCAGACTCGCCTCGCCCCACTGCAGACGCTTCCTTGGTCTAGACGCACACAATGCTGGCAGAGGCTCCCTCCTTTAAAGTATGGGCCGGTTGCCATGGATACCACATACTCAGCACCAGCTTCTATTAGTTTCCCGAGTGGCGACGTGTGAAGGCCACACCACCTCAGAAATCCAACACAAATCATCCCAAATGAAAGCTTTGAGTCTGTGGTGAAATGTTACTGCTTGAAGGTCACGATTAAACTGGATGTTATTAACCTCATGTTGTCAAGCTGAATGTTGCACTGACTGGAGATATAATTAAATATGAAATTATAAAGAGTTTGAATAAAACGATTCACAAATTCCAGCATTATTCAGTTTTTTTTACATACTCATAAACCCTAAAGCCATGACATCAGAATCCCTTTTAAAACCCAAATGTTTGCGTGTTTCTCCTCTCCTTGTGTGTTTTTATCAGTTATTTGCTTTTCTTCATTTGCTCCCTTCAGATAAATATTGCAAGGCTGGAAAATTTCACTCGGCTCCATACTTGTTTCTTTTCTTTCTTTTTTCTTTCTTTTCTATTTTTTTGTTTTTGGTCAAACAATCAGTGCAATCTCATCAGCTGTCAGCTCCAAACTGCCTTGCTTTCTACTGTCAAAGTTCTTTTTTGTAACTTCAAAAGTAGATTCAATTATTTTTGCAGGTGTCAGGCTGATTTTGAAGGACACAGCTTTTTGCTTCAGCTCATCTTGCAGCAGCAGGAAAAATGGAAGTTTCCAGAGAACTATGGCACGCACAGGCGTAGAACCACCTTCTGCCTGACCTCTGACCCCGTGTGTGTCAGACCCAACAACAATAAGGACAAATTAGATGCTTTGATGCTTTGTGTTCCAGATTCAAGTTGCTCAACTACAGCAAAACCTTAATATCCTGTTTTGTTTTTTTTTTTTTTTTTTGGGGGGGGGGGGGGGGGG
>NW_013952714.1:199902-206885 GCF_001266775.1 Austrofundulus limnaeus | reverse complement strand
GTGTTGTGTCACTTCAGTAGAAAACAAAACCAAATGTTAGTTTTTTTAGTTTATTTATTTCTTCATCATCAGTGACTTTTTTTAAGTGAAGAGAAAAATAGAGACAGAGAGAAACACACACACACACACACACAGAGAGAGAGAGAGAAGTAATTAGAAAGACAGAAAGATTGAAATAGTGACTAAAAGTATATTAAATATACACCAAGAAAACACAGGACCACACACCCATCATCTGTCCACTCACCTAAAAATAAATGGATAAATACATGGAGGGCATACATATAAATATACACATACCCATACATATATAAAGATATACATACATACATGCCTACATTCATAAATATTGTCAGTATATACATACAGACATACAGTATATACACACTCAGTGACCAGTCAGAACCCCCCGGATCAGAACACCTGTCTGTGAYKYGTTGTGAACATGCGTGTATATACAAGATTTCTCCAATGGAATATTTAATAGTGACTGTGGAGGACCGGAGACCCAACCCTCAAGACACGAAGCAGACATAGGGAAGACCAGAGCCCAAGGGCCCGAGAGGGATCCCGAGCACAAAGCCCCAAGGGGCACCCGCATGGGAAGATCCGCCCACCCACCCCCCAGATCAAACCATAGGGGAGAACTGGGAGAGTCCCCCCAGCGACCACACGCACAGCCCCCGGGGCCAGCAGCGACAAACMCATGGACCCCACCGGCACCCACCATACCAGAGCAGATCCAGGAAAGGGCACAGAGGTCCGGGCCCCCAGGGCGCACCCCCTCCAGGCCAAAGCCCAACAGGTCCAGAGGTCCCGAGCCCCAGCAGGCAGTCACCAGGCCAGGCCGGCACACACCCTAGCACCAAGCCCCAGACCCCGGGAACCCCCAGCATGCCGCACAGTCCACCGGGGGGCCGAGTAGCAGCGGGCCCCCAGATAAACCAGTAGGAGGGGCAGTCCAGACCGCAGCCTGACAAATACCCAAACATACAAAATAGCACTATCCCACCCTCATCCTCACCCCCACTCAGTCAAAGACATACAAGGATGCCACATTCCACTCATACCCCCAATACACACTCTATACCCCCCAGGTCCAGGACATGTACCCACCCCCCTAATGGAGGCAGCACACACCCGAACCCAGGAGGTAGACCCAATCAMTCTGAGGTGGAGAGGAGCAGATAGCCAAGGCCCGGCCCGGGCCGCACCAGAACGCGCGGCCAGCCACCCGCCGCAGAGAAGCCACCCCCAAGACCACCCCACCACACCGCCGACCAAGTGCACTCTCCCAGCCGTCCACCCCCCAGAACCCGGCAGCCACCCCGTCGAAGGTGATGTTGTTTACCGTCTCACTGGAGAGTTTCAGCTGGTTCTGAATGAAGCTCTGGACTGTAGCCTCTGGGTCCTCATTAGCTTTCTCGGGGATGCCGGAGAATACGAGGTTGTCGCTCATGCTTCTGGCCTGGATGTCTAAGATGGTTTCRTTCATCMTCTTATTATCTCCAGACAGCTGTGACATCCCCTCAGTGAGTTGAGACAATTTTCCTTTCAACTCGGTGTTCTCGCTAACTAGTGTAGCTACTTGCTCCTGACTAAACTCCAGTGATACCTTCAGAGCCTGGAATTCCTTATGCAGCACCCCCACTAAAGCTAGCCGGCTATCTAAACTGCCTAGCTTTTGATCGATAGACTCCAGTATGTCCTGAAAGCCTTTCGTTTCTGGAGAAGTATTTGAAATATCGCAGATTAGAGGAGCTTGCCAAGCGATTCCTCTTTGATGTTGGCATGCTAACTGACATGCTAGCTGCGCTGCCAGAGGTATGTTTCGGTTTGCCCATGACTATTTTTTCAAAACACTCGTCGATGAAAATCTCCAGACTCTCCACAGTTTCTCCGTCCAGTTTGTTGTAATGAAAAGCCAATTAATAACAGTTATGACGTTATAGATTATAAATGCCTTAAACGTATTAAATTATATAGTATATTTACCTGAGAACCAAGCTTACCAGTACATTATCCCTTAGTTGATTAAGCTTGTTGAGAACTCAGCAGCTCAGCAGCTCATGCGTGTGTGTTGTTCCCACACCATGTCACAAAGCATGCAGGGGGTTGTAGGTGAACTGTCGGCAGCCTTAATATCCTGTTACTTCAATGAACAGGCATGGCTGATGAACAATTGCCTTTAACAGAGCCATGTACACCCAGAAATACTTTAAGAGCTAAAAGGTTTTAATCGATTTATTAAACTGTTAACAATACCGAAGCAAACATAAAAAAATAAAAACAATAAAGTTTAAAGTTAAAAATCCTGGGAAATGATAGAAAAACTGAAACTATATTGTAAAGAACAGAGTCTATTTGAAAATAAAACAAGTTTAGTAACACTGAAACCTTATAAATGTTCGTTTTGATCGGTGCTGGGCAGCACTAATCTAAAAATTAGTTCCACTAGCCCTAAAACACTAACTCATATATTTAGGTCCCCTAATTCTAAAGCACTAAAATAACCCAGTCAACCCATGAACATTCTTCAACAGACAACGAGTCACATATTACATGTTGCTCTCTAAGACTTATTGACATTTGAGTTCATATGCAGTATTGTCAATATTTTGTCACCTGGTGGATAAGTGACACACATATGAACAAAATGTGACAGTTCTCACCATCAGCTGATAACATTAACATTGATCAATATTTATAGACCTCAGTTAGTGCTTCTAAATTTAGCCTATAAATTTGGCAAGTGCTAATCCACTAATACATTTTAAAATTGGCAAAAGCCCTAAAGCACTAATCAGAAAAGGAGTTCCCTTATTAGTGCTTTAGAACTTTAGGGGAACTGTGTCTACCACTGGTTTTGATGAATGATGTAGTAAGAAAATTTAGTGTTCGTTGACCGAAATTGTGACAAAACCACATGAATGTTGAATAGATTAAAATGTGAAGAGAATGAACCATACAACACCAGTTACTGGAGTGAACGGTGGTTTAATGCTGTCTGTTCAGGAATGAAACCAGCGCTGCTAGAAAACTGGAAGTCCCGGCTTATAAATACATGGGTCTTCAGTGCCTGGTACGCGTACTACAGGCTTACAGCTGAATTGCAGACACTCGTACAGAAAACCCTTTCCTGATGATCATTAACGGTTTGTTTTATGTGTTGTAATGGTGTTTTCAGGCATGTATCTAAACCTATTTTTATCAAGACATAACAATAGTCAAACAATAGATTATAAGAATCAATACTTAAAAAGGAAAACTATGGAAATGGTGAAGTGCTTTTAAAATCAGTATTTAATTAATAAATTTCTTCAATGTGAAACATGTTCGTGGGATTTTTAAAATTGTTTCTTCCAACCGATTCACACGTGACGCCAGAAAAACAACATACTGTTGTGCCTTCACATAAAAAAACAATCCACCCCTCTCGCTCATCATATTCCGTGTCACGGTATGTTTATTGTCTACTATCTCTCCTCTCTTATCACCGAGCTGTGTGCCACTATCTAGACCTCCATCAAAGCGGTGCTTGCTAATYCTTGAATGTGCTGTCGGGCCTCCTGCTGGGATGGGGGGATTATCTGATCACCTGTTCCACACTGTTTCCTCTCTCTGTCTGAGAGCTGCAGGTGTTTCTTTTCCTGCCAGGTACTCACACTGTGGGATTTTCCTTTTTTTACATTAGTGTCATCTGTGCATGAGTGCAGATTATATTTTTAAAAGGTTCACCACAAAGTGAATAAACTTTTGCTCCCTTTAGTTGCATTTGGCAGCACAGTGGATTAGTGGTTAGCACTGATGTCTCACAGCAAAAACTTCCTGGGTTCAAACCCAGGTTTGGACTTGCAGTTTGTGTGTTTTCCCAATGTTTGCTTGGGTTTTCTCTAGTTTCCTCTTAGAGTTCAAACACACACATTTAGGCTGCCTTCTAGCCCAGGCCTCCCCTGAAAAAGAGATGTGTGATTTCAGTGGGATGCCTGGTTAATTAAAGGTTAATTAAAACAAAAACTAGGGAATTTGTATTTCCTGTGAAAATGCAGTGTAAGAAATATGCTGAAAATGTTTTATACCAAAACTGTTAATCTGAGTTCAATTTAACTGAAGACACAAAAACACAAAATGTGAATTTAGATGAAAAAAAGTTAAAAATAGCTGAAAATAGCTTCAGAGTAGCTAAAAAATTTTAAAACAGCTGAAATTAGCAAAATATAATTTGTAGAAAGAGTCAGATAAAAACCTAAAAAAGTTTCATTCATTTATTTCAAACAAAGAAAAATATGCAATTTTGCATTATTTGTTTGAAAATGAGCAGAAAATACAAGATCTTATGATTCCCTGCCCCTCTACATTTAAATCTCCTCACACCAGATAAACTCTTAAATTATTTCCACATTGAATGACACTTAAATCTTACATTATCATCCTTAAATGTGCAATTAACTATACATTTTCAATATCAATAATATTTTTGGTCTTTGTGACACCCATCCTATGCAGCATATTTCCCAATAAGCTCCCTTTTAAGCAATCTTTTGAGTTGGTTTATATTGGTACTTTTTTGAGCTCATCATTTAATCCATTCCATAAATCTAAGAAAAAATAACAAAAAGGTTAAAACAGTTTAAGAGAAGAATAGATGAAAGGAGCAGAAGATAGCTGAGAAAGTGCGAATAAGTGCAAACTAGCAAAAAAACAAGTTGAAAAAAGTTTAAATTAGCATAAAGAAGTTGAAAGAACAGAACCAGAACAAAAGCTAAACAGTACAGTAAAGCAATAAAGATAATTTAGAGGGCTTTACGGACGTTGAAGACATTCATTTTTAGTGATGTAAAAACGACAGAAAAAGTTAAAAAGCTGAAAAAGTATAATTTGCTGAAAATGTGAAATTTATGTAATGGGTCATGGTCTGAAAAACATGGAAGAAAAATGAATCATCTCAATAGTTTGAAGCATTCACACAATAAATAAACAAACCTTTGCAATAAAACTTGGTTTTATGGTGAACAACATCTCTCTGTAAGTTAACTTAAAACCCAAACCTTAGTTCTGCAGTTGCGTAGCAGCTCTTTTCATTTATTTATTTAAATATGCATAAATTGGTTCGTATTTGGCCTGATGATTTGTTGGCACTTGCACCATCAGTACAGAAAAGTGATGAAGTGTTGCTGAAAACATGCAAGGACACACTCAGCCCAGCAGCCACTCCCTCCACATCATGCAATCAGTTTATTTCACACACTAATGCAACTGAGGTCAATTCCAACTCAGCATTTGAAAGTGTGTCCAAGCTTATTTATAGGACAAAGATAAATGTATACATGAGATGTGTGAAAGTATTGGAATCCCTTTAGCGATCAATCCAGGATTTGGTGTTCAGTTTTCAGAGTCTACACACAAAGAAACGGTGCGGCCCAGACATGCAGGGCCCATGACCCCTCCAGCGTTATGGCAGACAGCACGAACAGCAAGTATTTCACATACAGACCTAAAAATTTAACAACACTGGAAACACAAGGTTACTAAGTCTCCTGTCAGASTCAGAAGTGCCATGCAGGCATGTCTCTACTTTGTTGTGGACCTCAGGGAATGGGGGGTTATTGTGCTGCAGGACATCAAAGTCTTCACACATCCTGAAATGCCACAGTTGCAGATGGCTTTCAGATAATATTGAGCACGGCTGTGCGCATCCGTTTATTTAATCTTCTTGCTAATCTTACTGAGATATTTGTTGGCGATACTAAAGAGCACGCYTTTCCTCTGACTCACTTCGGCTTCCAACATAAACATGACTCGGCACACACGAATTTTAACCATAAGTGAGCAACTAGATTAGTGTGCAGTGTTACAACATTTTGGACTGATAAGTTACTTGTTTTCATTACTGGGTGGTGTTTCTGTGAGTATCACTCACATCAGTGTGCGTACAGCACAGTGTCCTATGACCCATCAAAGACAGAAAACACTTCAGCAGAGAGGAGTGCAGAAACAGGATATGACAGCATCCTTCCTTTTTATGTTTTTTTTTTATTTCCACAAACATCTTTTGAAAGATTTTTTTTCCTGCTACATGGTTTTAACACGGATCCAGATCAGTAAGTAAGTAAGTAAAGCATATTCTGGTATTCTGGTGCATTGTTAGGATCATGGAGGCAACGTTTTATCTCACAGGGTCCTTATATAAGCATAATTTGGAAAGACATCTTTATTATTATAAATGAGCTCCTTTCTTTTTTCCTTCATGAGGGAACAAACTGAGAGCTATCAACTACACGGACCTTGAATCTGCTCCTCTTGGACAAAGATTTGTCAACTTACCTTATTGTGCATACTTTTGGGGCCATTCAAACCTCTCTTTTGTAACCAGAGGCCCAGAATCCTGTGGATCATGGTACCGACGCTAAAGCACATTTTATGTACAGCTCAGAATCACAGCTGGCTCCAACATCGCAACATTAACTGACACACCTGGAAGAAGAATGTGCTGGTTATAACTTGTTAAACTTGATCTAAGCCAAATCGTTAAAATAAAAGCAATATGTGCATAAGGTTGTGGTTTTGTTTAGTATTTTGAGTCAAATATTTTTTTCAGTTAGTGACTTCTTTGTGTAATGAGCATATTTATGGGAGACAAAGACAGCCATAATCTTTTTGCCTGCATGTGTTTATGTGTATGGAGAAAGACTTCCGCACGGCTTCAAGGCGATTCTGGTCCACCATCCGGCGTCTCGTGGGGGGAAGCAGTGCAGCACCAACACTGTTTATGGTGTGGATGGTGTGCTGCTGACCTCAACTCGTGACGTCGTGTGCCGGTGGGCGGAATACTTTGAAGACCTCCTCAATCCCACCAACATGCCTTCTGTTGAGGAAGCTGAGCCTGGGGACTTTGGGCACTTCCGCCCGGAGTTCCTCAAGGCTCTGGATGTTGTAGGGTTGTGTTGGCTCACGCGACTCTGCAATATCGCATGGACATCGGG
>NW_013952714.1:197466-198573 GCF_001266775.1 Austrofundulus limnaeus | reverse complement strand
GGTCTGGGCCTCCCTTCTGAAGCTGCTGCCCCCGCGACCCGACCCCGGATAGGCGGAAGAAAATGGATGGATGGATGGATGGATGGATGGATGTTTATGTGTATGTGTTTTTGCTACCTGGTGGGGACAAATTTTGATCATTTTCCCTGGTAGACACAACCTGGTGAGGACTCACTCTTCCATATGGGGACAAAAGCCTGGTCCCTATTGGGGGAAATACTGTTGGTGGGTCAGGGTTCAATTTAGGACTAGAGTATGGATTGAGTTTAGATTAGGTTTTGGATCAGGTATGTACTGGGGTGGTTAGGTATAGGGTAAGGGGTCAGGGTTATGGTCTCTCATCGCAACGAGAATGAAACCCATGCCCAAGCAATGGCAGCATTGCGAATCACACTCTCGGGTCGCTTGTCTTCACAAAATTTGATTGGTTCTTCTACTGCTTCTTGTGAAGTTCATTGGTGGTTCGCAAAAAATAATGGTGTGCATTACGGATGTGTAAACTAAACAAATCTTAAAATGCTAATGATATTGAAAAACAAAAGCATGCCAAGATATGATTTTATCAGAAAAACTTACAGGACAACTTCACCCTGATGCCAACAAAGGCTGCCTTTTTTTTAGTAATCACTTCGTGAAGTGTCATATAAAATTGAAAGTTTGACAGAGCGGTAGTTAACTGCAGTGTGTAGCATACTCTCCTCTCATTGGTCACTCAAAGAACCCCTCACTGATTGTTTGTAATGCCATGAGACAGCGACAAAAGTTGAACAGTTTRCAACTTTCATGCGTCACATCGCAAGCTTGCGTGTGCACATGTATGTGTACAAGCGCAAAATTTCCCATGCACGAGTTTTGCCGATCGCTTGGCTAGAGGAGGGCGAGCGATTGTCTCTTCATTGCACAAGCTCCATGGGAAAGGAAAGAAGCGAGAGAGACTTCGCCTCTCGTGTATCAAGCCTATTAGACTTTAGAAACAACCAGTAAATGAATGGAAGTCAACGCAAAGTCCCAATGCAGACGTGTGTGCGCGTGTGTGTGTGTGTGTGTGTGTGTGGGTGTGTGTGTGTGTGTGTGTGTGTGTGTGTGTCTGTGTGTGTTCAGGTGTTG
>NW_013952714.1:185635-197072 GCF_001266775.1 Austrofundulus limnaeus | reverse complement strand
GGTCTAGACTCCCGTCCTTACCTCGGCGTACGTCAAGTTGCCTAGCAATCATGATGATGCTAAAAAGAAACAAAATTAGATCAAAATTACAAAAAATATAAATTTGTTAGCGTTATTAATATCACAAAAATATAAAATTAACTTGAAGAACTAATGGACCTGCTGTAGGTGCATGTTTATTTTGCTATGTAAATTTGTTTTTTTCTGACACAAGTAATACTTAAAAACATGTCTATACAAATGATAAAAGTATTAAAATTGCAACCTCTTGAAAATTTTCATTTTTATACCGCCATTTTTTTTATTTAAAACATTTTTTTTTCTCTTGCTTCATCCACCATTACTTGCATAAAAAATCTCCAGTCGGGCAGCAATGCATTATGGGATATGGTGGGCTGGGAAGGATCCATCGGACCAGTCCTACGATTCAGGCCAAAGGTAGGACACATTTGTCGGCCGCATCAGAGGAGTCTTRGATTTTGGATGGCCTTTGTCGTGGTGCTGTGATGTAGGCGGCCGACGAATTTGGCCTTCGGAGGACCCGGCCCACCGTTTTGGACAGAGCCTATGTTTGGAGTCGACCAATTTCAAGATGGCCGCCACAGCAAAGCAACCTTAAAGACAAAACTAGCTACAACTTGGTCCGTTTCTCAAAAATTAAGCTAAAATTTGGTGTAGTGGTAGCTGAAACTGACACCCAACATTTGAAACTTTGTTATTACTTTTTGGAGAATCAACCACGTCTGTTCGTAAAATATCAAACAAATCACCAGATGGATTTCAATTAAGCTTTCAGAAAGTAATCTTTGGGTGTAAATCTTACAACTGATAGTCGTCTGCATTTTGAGGGCTGGTGATAATTAGCTGCCAGGATCTTAAAGGGGACCTATCATGCAAAATTCACTTTTTAATGTTTTTTTTACTCAACTTTGGGTATGTACTTCTTTAAAAAGCAGTCCTAGGACCAAAAAAATGCACCCAGGGGAGTATTTACTGTAAGTAAATGTAGTTTTAATGTATATTAACGACAAGTTTTATACTTCCGTCATTTTTTGATGTCACAAGCCGTACGACAACCCACCAGAACCTGCGTTCAGCCCCTTACCTAGCAACCCCCGGGTGAAACTCCATCTCCTCGGTATAAAGAGTCGTCGCGGTGTTGTTGTGCAATGCGCAGCTCATTTTACAACAGGCCTTCCAATAGGGCAATGGGTAGAGTGTTGGACCAAAGAGTGGCAGATCAGGGTTTGAGACCGGCATGGACACCATTTATTTATTTTTGTTCATCATGAACATGTTTTCTCATGTACCTCTATTGTTTAGCTTATTAAAACCTTGTTAAAGTCTGTTTGTTCAGGTTTCTGAGGTGTTTTGACTGCTGCTGCTCCCTGCTCTGGTAACAGCATGCAAAGTGAGCGCAGAGCAGAGGAGGGGGAGAAAAAAAAGCTGACACGACTCTGCCTCTGGGTCTCATATYGTTGTACAACGGAGCTTCTGCTATTATTAGCCATGCTAACGTAAACGWTGGCTTTGGAGGGCGGAGTTAATGTCAACAGATTTTTTGAGGGCGTTACCAACAGAGCTCATTATCATAAACAGCTCTTTTGAACAGAAGTCAGAGCAGGTAGAACTAGAAAATGGGAAATTTTATTATCTGAGAATTATTTTGTGCATTAAATTGAATGAACATGGTCTGGATAGCTTACAGACATACCATAAACATTTCTAGGACCCATAATTGGTCTCCTTTAAACGAGTCTGAACACATGATTTTACATGGTTTCATTTGAGGGAATTTCCTGTTTGAATTAATCATTTATTGGATGTTTTATTCATCCATTTTTTCATTATCTTCATAAAGAGTGTTGTTTTCATGAAATAGTGGTAGAAGAATGGTCTATATAATAAATAACAAACATGCCAATCAATTTTATTTGGCTGGTCAACAGAACCCAGATCATTTAGACAGGGTGAAATGCTGAGTCATTTTGTTATTATGAGATGAGACAGTTGGAGTGAGTGCCCCATCTATTTCTGCAGAAACAAAGTCTCATGGGCCAGTTTGTAGCTATAGTTTCCTTAAAAAGTTAAGGATAACCTTTCTGCTCTGACAGTGGCAACTCCCAGCAGCTGATGTCACATGCACTTAAAGAGTGTGTTTTAGTTCTGGCCAACAAACAATGTTAACACTCTTGTCAACTCATCGTTCTTCACCCGTTATATCTCCAACAAAATCAAGGCTATGCAGCGAGGGTGAAACTCACCCAGCAGGTTTGAAAAGTTATTTTTTCTTCTATTGAACACCATGACAGGAGCTCAGGGAGCTTAGTCAAACCTGAATATGTGTTCAGTTAATGAGGTCAGGACCTCTTTGTCCGATGAAAAAGCAGGAAGTGAATGAGATTCCAGAGGAAGTATTGGACTCTTACCCATGAACTCTCATGACATATTCAGGAAGCATCCATGCACAGAGCAGAGTCAAGTCAACATCACAATAGATAGCAAACCAGCCAAAGAGAGAGCAGAACTCAGATTATTCTTCCTATCTCTGTTCTCCACCTCTGTGTTGTTGGCTGTTCTACCAACGAGTGTGTGACTTCACACATTCTGCTTTCTGTTGGGGCAGARTTCCTCCGGGGGATTCTCTCGAGAATAAAATTTTGTTTTTTGGGACCGAGATGGCAAATAGCACCACAAGTGAAAATTAAAGCTTAAAAAAATCCTTGTAGTTTTGAGTAAGATGGTTGGGAAACAGGTTGTTGTTAAGTACATTGCAAAAAATATTTAAATCTTTTAGTAAATTTATACCTTGTTGCCTTACAACATAGAATGAAATTGGATTTTACTTTGCAAAAAAAGCAAAGTCTATCAAATAAACTTTATAATAATGAAGTCAAATAGGAAAAAAAATGTTTTAAATCTCCATCCACAGCTGCTTATTCATAGTCTGATCATGGAGGCAACAGATCCAGGAGAGAAACCCACACTTCCCTCTCCCCAGCGACATCTTCCAGCTCATCCTGGGGGACCCCAAGGTGTTCCCAGACCAGAGAGGACACATAAGTGAGTCCTGGGTTTCTCCAGGGCCTCCTACCAGTGGGACATGCCCAGGACACCTCTAAAGGGAGGCATCCAGATCAGATTGCCTGAACCATCTTAACTGACTCCTTTTGATGCGGAGGAGCAGCAGCTCTACTCCGAGCTCCCCCTAGATGARGGAGCTCCTCACCCTGTCTCTAAGACTCAGCCACCCTATGAGGGAAGCTCATTTTTGCTGCTTGTATCCAGAATCTCATTCTTTTGGTCATGATCCATGCCTCATGACCGAAGGTGAGGGTTGGAACGAAGACAGACCAGTAAATTGAGAGCTTTACCTTTCGACTCAGCTCTTTCTTCACCACGACTGACCGAAGCAAAGCCCTCATTACTGAGAACGAGGCCCCAATCCAWTGATCCATCTCCTAGTCCATCCCACTCGTGAACAAGACACCCTGATGCTAAAATTCCTTTACTTGAGGCAGAGACTGACCCCACRTCCCCACAACCTGGAGGGGGCATTTATTTAGTGTTTAACTACAAGTTAAACTTTTGTTTCTGCTTGTATAATYTTATAACAAATGTATTATATAATTGTATATAATTGTATATGTTAACACAGTCTCATYTAATTTAAGACCTAAGTTGGAGCTTTTTAGACTTTTCAATTAAATTCATTTTATTTATACAGTGCCCAGTCACAACAGATGATGTCTCAGGGCACGGTACTAAAATAAAAAAACAATAAATTCAAGGAGTCCAGCAGATTGCATTGAATCTTCATTTCATCAATGTCTCCCATCCTGAGTAGCACATTGYTGACAGTGGAGAGGAAAAACTCTCTTTTAAAAGGAAAAAACCTCCAGCAGAATCAGACCCAGCCTCAGGACTGGAGGCCATCTGCCTCCACTGGGGGGACAGGAAAGAGACACAGAAGGATTCATCCAATTGTATTTTCTCCTGGAAAAGTTACAAAGAAAACATGTTTTTGATATAAAGAYCTTTTAGTCCCTTTTGTKTTTTAATAAATATTTTCACAACAGTTCTATTYATGGCTTTGTACCAAATAAGSATTACTTTATTTATTTTTTTWTTTTTTGTACAGWGGTGTTTCTAGTTTATTGTAATAAATATTTTTCCAATTCAGCAAACTATTTKAATATTACAAATAAAAACTAAAAGACTTAGAACTTAGATTTAGAGCTCCTTAATTAGTCACTTAAAACTCTTAATACACTTAATAATCTATCAAAACTGTTCTAAGCTTTGTCCTGGAAGTGGTTTTTATGTAGAGACTAAATAAGCTGACAGGTCTTGTAAAAGGGGTCTAATTTTAGTGGCAACCAGAGTGTTGCTGGTTCAAATCCCTGCCCGAGTGCATATTGCTCTTCTGTCCATGGGCAAGACACTTAACCCAACTTCCCCACGTATAAAACTGTTGGTGACTGTGGTGGTCTCGAGGGATAGGTGCAGAATGGCAGCAACACTTCCACCACRGAGTGTGACTGAGGAGTGAATGAATAATGCAGGAAATTTCAAAGCATCGTTGGGCGTCTAATAGAAGATGAAATTTTCCCAATTATTCTCGATTACGCTCAGGTGAAAATCATTGTTTAAAAAAGTCAAAATTTTAACAACTTTCAATGCTTGAGTATTTTTTGTAAGCACATACTCCAGTACTTTAACTTAAGTCATAATTTGACAGAGCTACTTTTACTTTTTTTTTTTTTGGAGTAATATTTGACTATTAGGTAAGTACTTTGACCCAAGTAAGGAAAGAGTACTTTGTTCTCCACCTTGTTTCATAAACAGTGGTCAAAGCAGGAACTGAAATCCTCACGCTTATTTTATTAGTTTAATTCAAGATTTAATGGTGCTCCATGCGATATTTAGGGCTCTGGGATTTGTTTTTATAACATATTTGCATTTCTCTATATTTTTGTCTCTGACCTGTGTGCAGAGTTACTTGGTCGTCACACCATGACTTGATTGGTGCTAGGTAAGGTAAAATGAAGCTAATTTGTTATGCTACAAGTGCAATAAAAACATCAGGAGTGTGTCACATTCATTCGCCTGTTTTATCTTCATGTTGGTGAGCAAAATTTAACAGTYACAAACTCTTTTTCTCGTGCACCATGTTTTAAAGCCGATCCTTCACAACAGCTGAGCTGTTACAGACATGGGAGAAAGAGCAAGCAGTCATACATGTAATTTACTCTACAGCTGCATTTCTGCCCTCTGTGTTACACTGGCTCGTGGGCTCCATGTTTGAACACACAATCACTGCACTGTATGTGTGAAAATTACAGCATGGATATTTAAATACTGGGCTGTTCAGTGATGTAACCCAGTGTAAACTCTCCTGAGGGTCACAGCAAAACAAAATCAACTCTGTCCCAGTCTGGTACCTCCCTGAAAGTCGGTGTGAAAAAGGAACTATGACGCATGCAGAGTGTGACTCAAACATGACCCACCTCAAGGAATACATGGTTGTGGTTCTCTTTTTAAAAATCAAACTCATTCCTCTTCAAATGAAGTCACCACTCAGGCTTTGGTCGATGGACAAGTTATGATTTTGCCACTTGGCTTTCAGTGACAGCTAAAAAAAAAAAATAGACGACCTTGCTTGGAGAACAAGAAGAGTATTGTGGCTCTGAAAGTGGACCAGTTGTTCCTCTTGATGTTTTGATTTGATTCAATTACAGCACATTTACCTTTCACATAACATCAACTTTGATGTAGAGCAGTGAAGGGAAAATGAACTCACCTGTTCAACACACATAAAGAGTTGAGTTACACACACAGGCACACACACACACACACACACACTGACACGAGTTTACGCGCCTCAGTCAGGCCGTGTAGAAGGTGTTCATTCTTTCAGCCATATTATGTGTAAAAGCTGGAAGAAAATCAAAGTCATTTCCTTTATTCTGGCTGCTGTGGGTTGTGGTTCCCTCAGGCAACCGGGGRGACAGGCAGTTAAGCGTTGTTAGGCCCTCAGAGTCGAGGAAGTTTATGGAGCTGCACGTTCTGCCAAAAACAACAGAGGAAACTGCTGCTTGAGGCCCCGTACCYCAGGTAGGGCCAAAGAAAGGTGGTCCGAGCCCTCACAGCCATAATCTTCCCCCCAAGACGCCACAGACTCTCATTCAGTGTGATCAGAAAGCTTAAAATCCCCCCACCCCCCCTTCCAACCCTAACGTGCTTGTTGAACTGACTCACTATAACTCGGCAGCACTCCATCACTTTGCCCAGGAGATAAAAAAGAAAAAAAAAGTTTGTCCTAAACACACTTGAAGTGTTGAACAAATTTTATACTTTTGAGAGCGTTTCTTTCTTTTTTTTCTTTTTTCTTTTTTGTGATCTCGATATGACACTTTTCTTTTCTCATTTAAATGCTAATAACTTTGAGGACATCATTGACAGAGTGCTGGGAGCAGAGCTTTTCTCCTATCTGGCAGGAGCACAAGGTGAGCACCTGACTGCTAAATTCAAAACACAACCGACCAAATCTGGTCGGAGAAGTGAGGCACTCACAGCGTTGTTTAAAAGTCCCGAGCATGTGGAGCCACCCGCAGTCCTGTTTATCTGAGGCTTTGTTTGGCTGCAGGCCTAATAKTTTCAGGAATCAGAATTATCCCCAACAATGAGGTAATAGTTGCCACTTTTAAACAGAAAGTACATTGTCATGTTCACCCCCCACCCCTTCTTTGTCTTTTGATTTTAAAAAAGCAAGCTAAAATGTCACAAAATGTGGCAGAAATGCTGTGAAACTAAAGATATTTCTTTTTTTTATTAAAGCCAAACTGTCTCACAAAAATTCAGGATGGGTTGTTTTCTTATTTGTTTTGTTGCGTGTTAAAAATCAGTTTACAACACAAAAAAAGAAATCCTGAAGTTTTTTATTTGTTAAAGCCCCCTTCACTCCCACTAATCTTGCAAACAAATGCAACTCAAATCAGATTTGTTTTGCCCCTATGTGACCCACATCAACTTTTTTCATGACAGTCTGATCGTGACAAATCCAAGACCCACCTCCGCCCTTTCATCACGCTCAGCCGCAAAGATGTCCCACCACTGCCACCAAGATGTCATGACAGAAAAATAAGGGAGGCTGGGAGAGCCCAGCTTGTTGATTTTTAACAACATAATACAAAATAAAAGTCAAGCAGAAAATCCCAGAGGTGACAGAGCTCCAAGCTGCAGAATCTAACCTCAGATTGTCAGAGTGCACTTTTAAATAAAGCTTATCTATAACACATGAGAAGACCTCCAGTCTAACTGCACTGTGTTACTTAAAAGGCATGACCTAACATTAAACAGTGAATGAACATGTGCTACATACGTGTTGCCTTCTCCTGAGGATATCTCTGACTTACACTGTCAGTATTTATTGATTTGTCTGACAGTGCCACGTGTTGATGCAGGTGGTTTGGACTTTTTATCACATCCAGAAGGTTCCAGTCTCGTTTCAGTTCTTTCTGTGTGGAGTTTGCATGTTCCCTCAAAGCTTTTGTGTGTTTCCTGCAGGTTTCTCCCACAGTCRAAAAACATGCATATGGGATTAAATGAAGATTCTAAATTGATCTCACTTGTAAGTTTCTGCATTGCTTCATTCTGCAGATGCAAAGGTTCTGAACCGCACTAAGTCATGCTGTGCTAAAATAAATCAGCGAGTGACAAAAGCCAGGCATAAAAGACAAAAGAAAGAATGATCAGACCAGAGTAAAAGCATGTTGTAGAGTCTCAGGTAAGCCGTACGCTTCACTGCATCACAAAAACCACAAATCATATAGCATGGTGTGTCTCTCCACACATTCTGAGCTGATCCCCTGAGAATCAAAACTGCTGATTAAACACCTGGTGAGTGGTCGCACCCGGCAGGCAGAGTTCACACTCCATCAGGAATGAAGGTTCTTCTGCAGAACATTTAAAACAACTTCATCCACTACTTACATACATGTCATCGACAGCTTGGAGTCCAGCATTGCCAAGATTTTTATTTCAAATGTAACAATTCAAGCCCATTTATTGGAAGCAAGAAATTCTTCTGTTAAGTCAGGGGTGTCAAACTCATTTTCACCGAGGGCCACGTGAGCATTATGGTGGCCCTCAAAGGGCCAGTTGTAATCAACTTCCAGGTTTCGTGTTTAACTTCTGCTAAACACGAAACGTCACGTTCCTCGTCTTATTGCTATGGCTGAACTAATAATCACTGCGCTCTATGTGGTTTTTTTTTGCATAGAAACATTTTAACATGTCTTTTTATAAACATGGAAAAGTATGGCAGAGTCTAACAAAATATGTCTAAAAATAAAACAGTGGTATGACTTATAATCCAGTCACCTAAAGTTTATCTTTTATAGACATCACTGCACYGGCTCAGAAACCCTTTCACTAATGGCTGCAAAAACAGTTGTAAAGTCTGCCTCTGTGATGTTATGGGGGTGCTTTATGGTCTATGAGACATGATATTGTTRCTCACCCGCTCAGCTGAGTCCCCATCTTGTGCTGACAGAACTTCTTCTCACAAGCAATGCACCAYTGTGTGATTGATCAGAACTTTGAGGGCGTGCTTGTTTGTCGGAAAAAAATGACTGCATGATGTTGATCACGTTGCTACTGGCTGAGGAACTGCTTGCCAAGGCTGTTAGAAAATACAACCAATTGTTCCAGCAAAACTTGGAGAGATAGTCAAGGAACTCGTAATATGTGCCGTAGTAGATGGGTTTACCAAGATTTCTCACCTGTACACAGCAAAAAATGCCAGTGTTWATTTAACACCCACAGTGTTAATTTTAACACCAGCAAAGTGTCAATATGTGTCCACCCTTGCTGGTGTTAAAATAACATTAATGAAAGTGTTAAATTTTAACACCCATTTTTTTGTTAATTTAACACCAACCAGTGTTTAATATTCAACAATTTGTTGTGTCACATTAACATAAAAATAGTGTTACTGTTAAAATATAGTGTTAAAAGTAACACCAGTCAGTGTTAAATATTCAACAATACTGGGTTTCATATTAACGTTTCAACAGTGTTCAAATAAAGTGATAAAATCACCTGTGAACTATTATTAACATAGGGAATTGTGTTGTTAGAAAGGTTTACAGACGCCACAATGTGTCAATACACCATCAATTTGAGAGTGTAAATTTAACACTCAGAGTTAATATCAAACTCTCTGTTGTGTTGCATTGACACTGCGCAGTTATTAAAATTGTATAATGGAGTCACCCTTCTTCACACACCACGACATACCTCTCACTCATGGTGTCGAGTTTTGGCCAATAACATAAACTTAAAGTTGAACAACTTGATCAAACTGAACAAGAAAACGAACCAGACTCAGACTCAGAAAGTGTTAAAATAACACTAGGGGGTGTTAAATCAACACCCAAAAGTTTAACACTGAAATTTTAACACTCCTGTTTTTGCTAGTTTACATTTGAATATGAATTATCCAAAAAKGACTGTCTCACAATCCTGTCATCAACATCTGGTGTCTCATGCCTGTTTGAGAATAACCAGACCTGCTCACACATCTGTACAACATCATTTATAGTGAAGTCCTTGCATATTTCAGCTAGAAAATCAGTACACAATAACCATTACAACAGCATGGCTTTATATTAGAAGGATTTGGGTGTTGAAATGGCCTGCCCACACTACAAACCTCTCATTAATTTAAAAACTTTGGTGCATCATGAAACTAAAAAAAATGGCTAGGAGGACCCAGGACTGTTAAACAGCGAGAATCTTACTGTACATCCAACAAGAATGGCATAAGATTTCTCTCCAAACTCTCCACAACTGGTCTCCTCATTTCTGGTTCATGAAGGGAAATTATGCCCTGTCCTAATAAAATTTTAAATAACCTTATTTTCCCCCCTCAACGTGGTACAATTTCTAAATTTAAACATTTACTATGATTATGACATTTACAATTCATTGCATTCTGATTTTATTTACACTTTATGCCAGTGGTTCCCAACCTATTTTCCTCTACCCTAATCTCTCGCTACTCCACACCTCTCCCAAAGATGTGTTCAACCTTTATCTCTATATTAAAATTATAAAAGATCAAAGTGAATAGTTACAAACTTTTATTTTGAAAAAAAACTGCTATACAGAGTTCAGTCATCAAATGTACTTGTTATTTTGAGTAGATAAAAAGTTCTGAAGAAGAAGATTCCCTTTGAACTCACCAGTTTGATCTGTTTTTATTTAAACTTTGCCAAAACACCTTTAAAAAGTCTCAGTCTTGGCCTTTCTAAGGAGAAGTCAGGCCTGAGTCCGACAGTCTTTTCCTCTGACCTCACTGAGCTGAGAACMAAACACCTCAAAAAGTTGCCCTCCAGTTCTCTGACAGGCTCAATTGTGTTTCAACATTTAAGCTGGGAACTGAATGAAGGGCAGATAATGCAGGTGTGAAAGGCGTCTGAATGGGACAGAATTAAAAACGAGGGAGGAAATGTTTAATTTTCTCAATGAGCTTTAGAATTTTGTCCCAGCCAGTAAGTCTGTGACATTGAGGGATCCAATCAGTGTTTGAATAGCTTCGCAAATTGTCTTTCTCTTGTACCATCAAACGAATTAAGTTTCTCACCGTTTTTAAGAACACTGCAGGGTACATAACTAAGATAAAAGTTTTAATTTCTGATAAGTCGGATCCAACAATTGTTACATTGTTAAAGCTGTAAGTCTCTAAAATGAACTTGACAGGTCAAATACTCAATAGAAATAGAAGCTGTACTAAACTTATCATGCATGAAATGCTTAAAGGAAGTAATATTCTTTCATATCCCTGATAAAAAAAAAAACTTCTTGAAGTAAAGTGAATGCAGTGCTGCTCACTTGAGAGAAAAAGGAAGACATGTTGGCTCCATTCAGGCCAATTCTTGTAGAAAATCTTTCCTCCTCACCTCGTGTGTGGGCGGCAGATGGAGGCTAGCTGGTTGTCACAGAGATAGACGGTGGAAGTGCAGGCGACTGATTTAAAGCAAGCAAACAACTCGTCCGTGAAAGACGCTGCGTTGCACTGAGGCAGCTGGAGCCAGGATCTGAAATCTAACACACAGGTGACTCCTGTTCACATGTAGGTACTTTTAGTGGCTGTGTCTCATTTCATGGGCTGGGTCCTCAGCCTAGCTGGGCCACGTAGGCCACATCCTCCCTGGGATGTGGCCTACGTGGCCCAGTAGGATGCTCAAAACTGCAGCGAAATGAGACGGTCCAGCGTTCGCCTGACGTTGGCTTCACGTGGGTTTGCGTGACCACGTGCTCCCCCGTTACCATAGTGATCAGTTTCATCTCGACTTAAAACGCTTCGGGACGTGTTTACACGTCTTTTTACTGGAAGAATAAATTCACAGTTAAAAAGGTAAACGTAAAT
>NW_013952714.1:181031-184470 GCF_001266775.1 Austrofundulus limnaeus | reverse complement strand
GGGATATCCTCGGCTGGTAAGGATACATGGATGCATCCTTGGATTGTGACAGGAAGTAGGACGCATTCCTCGGCCGCATGATGAGGAGCCTTCGAATTGGGACAGTCCTCCGCGCGGGGCAATGATGTATGTGGCCGACAAATGCGCACTCATGAGGACCCAGCCCCTGAATTGAGACACAGCCATTGTCGTTGTTCGGCATCAAAACTCTTTGATTCTATATCGAATTAAAAGTCTWATTTCTCTAGGTTCACATGCCAAGAACATTCCAATGTTTTAAACCAAAGATTTGCGACTCATTTGTGCTCAGAGTATGTGTTGCTGGGCACTCTCAACAACTACCACACCAAGTGTTAGCCCAATATCTGTAAAACTGACAGAGATGTAGATGCTTTTGTCTTTGTTAGCAATGAGTTGTTGCGATCATCTTGAATTGGACTGTTTTTAAAAGTGAATCTTACAGATGTACATCCAGTGAATATTTTCTGATATTTATGTTTATATTAAAGTCCAACACCCACCATAACAGTCCCACATGCCCTTTACAGGTAATCACTGTTGTAGAATATGATGGCTGTTTTTTTTTTTCACGTTTGGGCCAGGCAAATATAAAAAAAGATAAAATAACCACCCAGTCACTGCCGAAGAATGCCAAAACCAGAGACAACGTCATGGTCAGTCACCACAGGCAGGACATATTCATGATGGAGGACTACAGAGTGAGGATGAGTTAAGTGGATAAATTCAGACAAGTAGGTGTTTCCCAAGAAAGGCTTTTTTCAAAGGACACACCTGATTGGATGAGTTTTTTTCAAGGGACATGTGATTGGACAAACACACAAGGGGGTGTTACTCAAAAACACGCCTGATCGAACCAACAAAAAAATGGCATTACTCAAGCACACCACTTGATTGGATGATCATTGCTTAGGRGTTTCTTTATATCATTATTTTACTTTTCTAGCATCTGACTTTCATATTTATTTATTTAGTTTCACAAACTTGCTGTTGTTACCGAGGTAATCAGAAGACTTGGGAATAATAAGAGCTGTGAGATTATGTTAACCGGCCGTTATTATATGTTTATGTCAAGATGCCAAGTTGCCAAGATGGACCAAAGTCTTCACTCGTTATTTCCACTTCTTTTAACCAAGGGTTCCCATTTCAAAATAAGAATACCATCAGTCTGTAGTGTTTATTATTTTTCATTTTGGTTACATTTAGAAACAGGGAGAACTAAATGTTTGTTTTTAATTATACATTGCGATTTCATAAAAAAAAAACAAAGTCAGTTTTGGCTGCTAAAATTAATGTGAAAGTAGTTAAAGTCAAAAGTAAAAGAAAAACAAAAAAGAACCAAATACAACTAGCCAATCAGTGTTTATGCTTGAGAAACACCTACTTTGAGTCTGCAGAGCCAGAGAACACCTTCCTACCCCTAAAGTTCCAGTTATTTAGGGGATATCTTTATCTGCAGGGGATGAAGAGCAAAGCAGAACTGTTTGTAGTAAAGTTGCTGATCAATAAGGAGMTTCTGACCTGTAAGAACCACCTCAAAGACAAGAAGACAAAACTCAGCCTCAGCTTCACCAGAGACCGTCCTGGATGCATCTTCCTGGCTTCAAAACATCAACTGCTTACTGCTATACCAGTATTTATAATGAAACAAATCTATTTAAAAAAATTCTGATTGTAAGGATCATTCGTCATTAAATCTGCCGGAGTCTAAGGGCACTCCAGCATATTTCACATCTGAGTTTCAGTGGCTAAAGCAGGAAATAACCAATCTGAGACTGTTTAATTTATGTCAAACACATTTCAAACTATTCACTATTCAAGCTAGTTGATGCTGCTGCTGTGGTCTGCCTTGAGTCAGACACTCATCTGACCTCATTGAGCACGTATGGAATGGCACAGCGTTTTCAGAGCAACAGCTAGAAAACCCACAAAAATCATTTTTAAAACAATTTAGAGTTATTTTAAAAGAATTTCAATGAAACAGCATTTTTTTTATTTCTCTATCATATATTGCTGGATATAGAATTTGAAAACATGGTGGGTCATGGACTTTAAAATCCATCCAGTAGCTCATGAGATATTTTGCTAACAGACAYACAGGATTTAGTCAACAAGTAATGACGTTTCAATCAAAGTGCTCAGAGTATTAGTTGAGACCAACTCTCAGCTACTACCACACCAAATCTTAGCTCAATATCCTTTAACTTTATTGTGTTTTAGTCATTTTTGTGTTTGCAGATTCTGGTTAGCTGTGGCAGCCATCTTAAATCACGTTGACTCTTCAGCTGTATGTCATTCTAATGATTACTTTTTGGGAGTTTAATTTAAYTCTGTTCAATTTATTATTAGAAATTTTACTAAAATACACAAGTACAAACAAACAAAAGCACACACACAGGCACATGTGTACATGATTATTGCTTTCATAATGTCAAACGATAAATTACAAGTTTTTGTTAGCAGACAAGCTTGACATTTAGCATCTGTGGATAAAAGAACYGTGATGATTGTCCTCCAACAAAGAAGGTTTGATGACATCAAGTGAAATGTCTCTGTTGGCCTTTTTCCATTGGCTCATCTTGGTTGACTTGGTGTGCTTTCAGAGTTTTTCTAGGTCCCACCCACTTCAAGCTCAGTTTTTAGGATTTACAGTATTTGGCAAAGGTTCCAAGTGAGCTGAGCTGAGCTGAAGTTTGGTGTCAGCAGACTGCAGGCAACTGATTCAAGAAGGGGTTTCTGCTGACCTGATTAAAACCAGCCCCATGTCATTGGCTTTGCTTCAAGGGTCTGGACTCTCAGCTGTTGAGAAGGGATTCTTGCTGGAGGCGGGGCCTCTGTTGAAGTTTAAAATGATTGGATCAGTTGGCCATGACGAATGTGTATGCCAGTTCCACTGTGAAGGAGGCTAAGCTAAGAAGCTAACAACCCTACTGAGAGGAGAGAAGTACCGAGCCGAACAAGATCACTGAGCAGCTTTCATCAGACAAAGCCTTATCAACACTAAATCTATATCTACATCATACACATATGATGTACATCATACACATACAGTATATCTACACATATATGTCTATGGGAAAAATCCCAGACGGAGCAGTGAAGGGAAACTGGAATTGAGCCGAACTGCATAGGAAGGAAAAGGCCAGGCTAGGTCTCTGCAGTAGTTAATTTCTTGTTGTGTGGGCAGAGCTTGTCCTAACTGTGATTGGCAGAGTTTTTTGTGTGGGCGGAGTTGTCCTAAACATGATTGGTGGAGTTTGGATACTAGGTGGAGGTTCGGTGTGGGCGGAGCTTTGCAAAACCATGATTGGTTGGATTTACTTGTCATGTGTGGCAATATAAGTGGAAATAATGGCAATAGTAAAATTATTTTGTACATGTAAACATAATCTATTGACTTCAAATTTCATGTGGCAAGCAC
>NW_013952714.1:179451-180911 GCF_001266775.1 Austrofundulus limnaeus | reverse complement strand
AGCAGACAAGCTTGATATTTAGCATCTGTGGATAAAAGAACGGTGATGATTGTCCTCCAACAAAGAAGGTTTGATGACATCAAGTGAAATGTCTCTGTTGGCCTTTTTCCATTGGCTCATCTTGGTTGACTTGGTGTGCTTTCAGAGTTTTTCTAGCTCCCACCCACTTCAAGCTCAGTTTTTAGGATTTACAGTATTTGGCAAAGGTTCCAAGTGAGCTGAGCTGAGCTGAAGTTTGGTAAGGCAGGACTCTCAGCTGTCGAGAAGGGATCCTTGCTGGAGGTGGGGCCTCTGTTAAAGTTTAAAATGATTGGATCAGTTGGCCATGACGTATGTGGATGCCAGTTCCACTGTGAAGGAGGCTAAGCTAAGAAGCTAACAACCCTACTGAGAGGAGAGAAGTACCGAGCCGAACAAGATCACTGAGCAGCTTTCATCAGACAAAGCCTTGTCAACACTAAATCTATATCTACATCATACACATATGATGTACATCATACACATACAGTATATCTACACATATATGTCTATGGGAAAAATCCCAGACGGAGCAGTGAAGGGAAACTGGAATTGAGCCGAACTGCATAGGAAGGAAAAGGCCAGGCTAGGTCTCTGCAGTAGTAAATTTCTTGTTGTGTGGGCAGAGCTTGTCCTAACTGTGATTGGCAGAGTTTTTTGTGTGGGCGGAGTTTGTCCTAAACATGATTGATGGAGTTTGGATACTAGGTGGAGGTTCGGTGTGGGCGGAGCTTTGCAAAACCATGATTGGTTGGATTGACTTGTCATGTCTGGCAATATAAGTGGAAATAATGGCAATAGTAAAATTATTTTGTACATGTAAACATAATCTATTGACTTCAAAGTTCATGTGGCAAGCACCTTCCTATCTCAAGTTAATTTATATAGCAATCTTTTTACAGGCTAGTTAGGGCTGTTTTGACCTATAGCGGAATTGTTGCACATCACTCCACACATACAACGTTGAGATTTTGTACAGCTAGCGCTTTCCAGTCTTGAGTTATGACTAAAATTTATGTTTATATTTAAAAAAATATAGGTGCTTTCAGGTCGTTTCAACCAAGCTACTCCCAGCCGCCACTAGCTTCTTCAAACCCCACAAAATAGTCAATCCATCCAATCATGTCTTTAACAAACTACGCCCACAAAAGTCAAACAGACCAARCACATCTTGGACAAACTCCTCCCACAAAACAAGTAACTCTTAKTTAGTGACTGCAGAGATCCCCTTTTCCATTGATTGGCCAAAGAGAGACGTTAATCATGACAGTGTTTCCATCACAAGCTGTTGGCTGTTGACTTAATCCGAACAGTCAACGCGCGGTCACATGGTTGATGGAACTTTGTTTTTGCACACACCTTTTATATCCCCGAGACACACCACGTCAAGCTCCCAGGAAACCCCTCCCACTGCCATATATGTCACTGCACAGAGTTTCTAC
>NW_013952714.1:178037-179441 GCF_001266775.1 Austrofundulus limnaeus | reverse complement strand
AAAAAATGTTATCTGACAATATTTGTCTAATAATCTGTCCCAGTTCAAATGCCACAGATTTCGGCAGATGGATTCCTCCGTGCACGTCTGTTTTTACCTCCATCCATGAGTTTTTGGCCATTTGATGATCTTTATAAATATTAGCTTACAGGTACGACTGTCAGCTTTAGTGAGTAGTTTAAGCAAAATGCAGGGTTCAAGTGCTTTTGGCACAAACAAATACGCCCACCAACTTCTGACCAATCAAAAGTTTAAAGTTCTCCTGGCAGGRTGTGACAAGWCTTTAAGAAGACTTAAAGATGAGAACAAAATTAAGCTTTTTTATCACAGAACAAGGAGAGCCAATTTTGGCAGTTTAGATGGAGTATACAGAGACCTTATAATTTAAGAAGGGAATTAGACCAAATGGAATTGATTTAGTGGCTTTCAGTGGAGAGAAAGTAGCTTAATTATAAATAAAATGGAAAAGAAATAACAAGTGAGGGTCTGTGTGCATTTTATCTATTTATTTTATTGTTATGATGTACATAGGTGTAACCTTAGTAGGCCTATGCTACAGAAGTTTTGATCCGGCCCACATAAAGGCAGTACTTAAATTATATCAAAAAACACATGTACCATGTAGACCTGAGAAGAGCTGCAGGGAGTTGTGGCGAGACTGAACAACAGAAAACTAGCATCTTATTTTTTTTTCCAAACTGAGGCTGAAAAAGGAACTATCTACAACAGGTAAGATATTGATTATAATGTTCCCACCAAACCCTACTTAACTGAAGCTTTTTTTTTTATCATTTCTAAATCTCTCAACTGTAACTTAGTTGACTTTGTGCAGAGGCAGAGTCAGATTTGTGCAGGTGTCCCCCACTCTCTCCCTCCCGGCTGGCTGAGGGGCTGAGGGGCGGCTCGGCTCGCTGCTGCCCGCCCCCTGGGTGTGTTCAGGGCCGCATCCACCTGCTGGCGCCCAGCCTCTCCTCTCAGTCAGGAGCTCCAAGTTTTCCGCGGAGCGCGCGCGCACGGTCTGCTGTCGGACCTCTCTGACACCGCGGCGACTTTCTGCTTCCTGTTGCTTCTTTTCTCCTRCTTCTTCTTCTTTTTTTAATTTCTCCCACGAGATGTGGACCGGACTCGTGCGACTAGAGCACTTCATCTCCCCGCGGTTTGGCACAATGACGAATTAATTAATTCTTCCTTCTTCCGTCTTTCAACTCCGGGGCCAGCACACAGGTGCGGAGGACCCCCGCTCCCCACCCTGGCCACAACACGGACTGTGGAAAAGCCGCGCGGGGATATTTCTTTCTTTTTTCTGTTTGATTTCAGCTTCAGGGACAGAAACAGATCGATTATTGGYAATTTTTAAGCTTGCAGTTTGGATCTGAAACTGTAAGGTAAGACTGACTGTAACCT
>NW_013952714.1:173887-177937 GCF_001266775.1 Austrofundulus limnaeus | reverse complement strand
CTCATATTAACCTCAGACCCCCGACCCAAAGACCCCTGGTGGTGCAAACTGGAAAAGCCGCGGGTGGCAAGGACTGATGCGAGGGAGTACCCGACGCGTCAAAATAAGACGCAGAGGGAACCTTGGAAAAGCGTCAATATGTCGACGAGTCGGGAGTGAGAATGTGTTAGTTTAAAAGATGTGGGTCAAACTTTAGATGTTTAACTCTGCATGTCAAACCCTATCTGTTGAAATGTTTTGTAACCATAAAGGTTTGTATTCTAGCGGTATTTGTAACTTTTTTTGATATTTAATGCAACATCTGACACTTATCACTGGAACAAAGGATGAATTAAATGGCTATGTTCACTCTGCAGGTCTTAAAGGTCAATTATGAGTTTTTGCTCAAAGTCATTGTTTTGTGGTTGTTCACGTTATATTTTAAAGACATCTTCTTAGGTTGGGATATGGCTGAAAAATGTATCGCAATATAAGCATTTTATTGATAATAATCACATCCATCGCAATATGTATGGTTATTGTTTTATCCCTCAGTGACTTCCATCACACTCCAGTGTATAGGGGTGCACGGACCAATTTTTCAGCACCATTTTCTATAATTTTGGGAGATTGGAGATCATCCGATACTTAGATAAGATTGGTGGAAAAGATTGGCTTCTCATATATCTTCTCAAAGGTCTGAAAATCACCTACCTACCTAATGTCCAATTAAAACAAGTTTGGATTGTTTCAAGGGTATTGCTCAATTTTTTCAATAAAAAAGGATTGGAACATTGAAGGTGTATTGTAACCTTATAACACCTGACATGGACATAAGTAATCGGATTAAACGGCCGTTCGGAATAAAAATGCGTCATGTAAACAGCCCATTCAGATTATTCTGATCCGATTGAGCTCGATCCGAATGAATTTTTAATCTGAATGAGAGGGGTGGGTTATGCCGATTGATAATCGGAATGACGTGCATGTAAACACTTAATCGGATCATCTTATTCTGATTGTGGAAAACTGACCTGAGTGCGCATGTATCTGCCAAAATTGGAATCGGCTGGTCAGACTTTTTAAAGACCTGTGATCAGCTAGAAAACTGCAATTGGTGCACCCCTACTCCAGTGTGAACTTTCCAGGACACTGATGTGACCCGCATGTGCAGAAGAAGACATGATGTCACACTCAGCTGAATTCACAGAAGTAAATACGTGGATGCTACATGTTAGCATGTGTAGGTTGTGCAGTCAGAGCCATAGAGTCCAAGCTTTAAACTGAACAAGGTTGTTATCAATATTCTAAATACTTTCATTAATTTGCTTACGCCCACCTCACTGATGTAACATTTGGATGAAACGTGACCTGATTGCTCAGACTGAGGTCGCTTTAAAAAACATCAGATCTGATTTAGTATCTCGTGTTGAGAAAACTGGGTTGGATTTGAAAAAGTTGAATTTGTCACAATCAGATTGTTATGGAAAAATCCAACAGGGCTGCATAGTGGCAAAAAAATTGGATTCAGTGTGAATGTAGCCTTAGCTCAATTTGAGGTGAAACAAAAACATATTTATTTATTTTACTGACACCCAACCAACCTCTAAATTAGGGTCTATTTTCTGGTTGATGAAGCCGTGTTGTATATGTTGGTGGAGCATTTGCTGAGAAACATCAAGAATAAGAGAAATTAAAATATTTTCACTTCTGGTGATTACATGATGAAGCATAAAGATTGAATGTCTTCTTAAGCTTCCTCTAAAAAGATAAAATATCTGCTGTAAAATAATGTTCTGTTGTGAAACCACTGACGTTTAACACAATTGGTTTGATAGGTTTTACCACAACAGCTATGTTGATTCTGGCGTTTCTCTCTCTTTGCCGGTCACCTGGAAACATGGTGTGAGTTTACACTAAATGTGGAGGAAAAGCCTCTCGTTACATTAATCAGATTCTGGTGTGGAAACTTTCCTCAGCTCTGTAAGCTCCATGGAGCAGAGGAAATGTTTTGTGCTGTGGAACAGATTCGTGGCCCAATCAAAACATCATCCTTGATTTAATCCTGTCCAAATTTAATGCCACCAGATCATTTCTTTTTTTTTTTGTTTGTTTGTTTGTTTTATACTTGGAAACGTCCAGGCTGTACACAGTAATTGTTCAGATTTTTTTAAAATATCATCCAAAAGCAATAAAATATAGCATATAGTAATTTTTTTTTTGGATTTTTGCATGTTATTTCTCTAACAAGCACCAGGACAGACTTGGCAGGCTGTCTGTGAAGGAGTTCAGTTTATTTGMGAGTAGTATATACTTTGTTCCCCAGCTTTCAGTAAAACTTGAAATGGGGGGGAGTGGATGTATTTACCTCGGTGGGATAATGTGGCAGTGAGTCTTTCCCAATCTGTACTTGTTTGATTTTTGTGTGCTTGTGTGAAGGACTTGGCCTCTGTCTCAGGATAAACATCTGGATGCTTAACAAATGGTCAGTAAACAGCTGAGGTTTGAACAGCTGCAATATGCTCATAAATCGGCCCTGGCCTACAACAACTCTGTGGTCTCTAAAGGTGTGTTTGAAAGAGAGGAATGAGTCCAACCGCTCAGTGTTGGAAGGGGGAAAAAAACTACTGTTAGAAACTGTATGAACCCAGTCAGAGAGGAGAAGTGTTTCATGTTGGTAAAAATAGATCCATAAACTCCAAATGATCAGAAATAAACTGAGCATAAAGAGTAAGGAAATTAGTGTTTGYTAGATTACTTCTTTYWTGTAACAATGCTTCTTGGTAATAAATCTTATATTGTTGGAAAGTCTGTTAATTTACATTTTAAATGGTGCCACATTTGTAAGGAACATGCATTTGTGAGATGAGCAGTAGTGCAGAGTTTGTTGGTTGTGCACATGAAAAAATTAGCATATCTTCTCTGCCAAACAGCTTATTTTGTTGTTGCTATTGACACTTGAGTTTCTGCTACCCCAGGTGTTGCCAGTCATAGGATTTATTGACAAGAAGTGTTGTTACAACAAGGAAATKATCTACCAAACYCAAAGTTRCTTCYTTTTTGTGTTAAGTTTCTCTGTTGTCCGTCATTCATTAACTTGACGACCTCTGCTGCTGTATTTATTAGACGGTTATTCTACTTAAACCAGTCAATCATTTTATTAARCATTTCACAACAAGTAAAACGGATCTACTCATTTGCTTAAATCACAGCCGTATATTTTTATCTTTCTAATAAGTGCTGCTGTAACCTGACATTAGGTGAAGCTGGGATTACAGAGCAGCAGAGATGCACGCGTGTGGTGTCATGAAGCAGGAATGTGTGAAAAAAAAGGAGAAAATAAGAGCTTGTCTCTAGAGAGTCCGTGCGGTTCCTCCACCGGTTTGTCACCCTCTGGAAAACAAACATAATTTTTCCCAAATGGAAGTGTGTACACACACTGGAGCTGGGAGCTTGGCTCCACTTTGTCAGGGCTCATCAGTTTTTACGATGCTCCCAGAAATCTGGGTGGAATATCGGCACCTCAGCACTGAGTCGCCCAAACACTCATGGGGCCCCTGGGAGCTGCTGATTTGACACGTCACATAAATCCATAAACAAAACCAGACTTTTAATGGGAGACAGTTTTTTTTTTCTTTCTCTCTCCTGGAAGGGAAAGTTAAGACTGCATCTTCTCATGTTTTTTTTTTGTCCTTGCAGATTTAAAAAAGAGAGACGAAGTTTGAGTGCAGCTGGTCCAACATGAAGATGGACGGTCTGTGGACAGTCCTCACCCTCCTGGTTCTGTCCAGCTGGGCTTCTGGGAATCAAGTGAACAGTGACGCGCTTGCTGCACCCCGAGTCTTCATCTCCTTCAAAGGTAAGAAACCAACAGCCTGTCATCGTTGGTCAGATTATGAGTTTGAAGTGGTTGCTGATTAACTTGTACTTGCACCTCATAATGACTGGTTGCCTTTTTGTTCCTGTGCTTTAGTTGTTCACTTATATTTTCCCTGCTGTATTTCTATATATACATTATATACAGTACATGTGTGTATATATCCTAAAAAATGTTGGGACATTGTGCAAAGC
>NW_013952714.1:171677-172934 GCF_001266775.1 Austrofundulus limnaeus | reverse complement strand
AAAAAGTGTAAATTTTCAGCAGAAATGGAGACTTGAGCGTGTAATAACTTCAATGCCTTACATGATTGTTCCCTGGTGAGACAGATGTGTGCTTTAGGAGGATGTGCAGATGAGGCGGGTCGCTGTGGTTCTCCACGACGCGGAGGGAGAGGCGCTGTTTTTTTTTCTCGAGAGCAAATTGCAAGGCTCAGTCGAGCAGAGCGACGTCTCCGGGGCCCCGTCCCGCTCGCCGATCAAGCCTTTGATTAGCATCCAGAGAGCAGCGGGGGGAGGAGAGGGGCGGGGTGGTGGTGGGGGGACTCTGTTTGCTTTGCTTTCCCCGGRGCTCTCTGGTTGTACAAGTTGACTTAATTAAGTGGACTGGCACGACTCATTGTCGAAGGCGTTTTCCTGCTTTAATCAAGTCGGATTTAACACACCACTGAGCTRGCTCTTTGGAGCTCAGCAGATTTAAAAACTTTTATTTTTTTCCAGATTTCACTTTCGTCCGAAGCTGCATTGTTTTCACAGGAGTGGTGTTTTTACTTTAATTAAAAACTCACAGAGTAGAAAAGCTGATGCTTGGTGGATGTTTGAACTCTGAGTGGTGGACTACTTCTCTGGCTGTGGAGAAGAAACCAAAACCAAATAAATAAATACATAAAAGGAAAGAAAAGCTTGACTCTGCTGCTTACCTGTGTGTGTTTGCCTCTCCAGTCAATATGAATTTCATGGTCTGCTGCTGCTGCTTCTCTCAGAGGAATGCTCCTTGCTCTCCATTCAATAATATGACTCCCTGGCTTAATTGCTTTTTGAGAGGCCCATGTAGTCCTTACTTTGGCGAGCTCGCTACCCTTCTCCTGATGCACCCACAATGTGTGAAGCTGTTCTTTTTTTTTTTCTTTGCTTGACTTGTTTGGGAAGCAGTTCTCCTTTGAGCTGCAGCTTTAATGCGTCAATGTATGAGGATGACATGTTTTTTTGTTGTTGTATTTTTATTGGGAAACTGCAGAAAAGAATTGTTTTACAGTAAGTTTGAACTATCCTGGCCCTTGCCTTCCTACACAGCTCCGCTCAATTCTAGTTTCCCTTCTCTGCTCCGTCTGGCATTTCACCCATAGACAAGGATTTCGCTGGCTGACTTTTAGCTGAACCAATCAGAGAATAGAACGTCGATTTTCTGCAAAGTGTCTGCTTGTAGTTCATTTTACCTGGACCAATCAGCAAAAATAAGGTGGAGTTTTGAACAACATCAATTTTCTGCGCAGTGTCTGCTAG
>NW_013952714.1:164297-171526 GCF_001266775.1 Austrofundulus limnaeus | reverse complement strand
AAATTTGTCTGACAAAGCAGCAGCTCTCATTTACAGTCGTCTCGTTCGGCTTGGTATATTTCTCCTCTCAGTAGGGTTGTTTACAGCATACGCGATTTCCGGTTAGCTTCTTAGCTTAGCCTCCTTCACAGCGACACTTCAGCAGAGGCCACGCCTCCAGCAAGAATCGCTTCTCTATAGCAGCGAGTCCAGACCCTCACACGAAGCAAAGTGAAGGACAAGGGTCTGGTTTTTACCAGGCTAGGGTTGAACTGTATGAGATTTAATCCTTGTGCCAGRGGCTCACTTTAAAACAAATCTAAAGCTTCTGTCCGTGTTGCTCCGAACACGCTTTAAACTCATTAACTCGGTAGCTGAGGAGTGYGGTTAGGAACCATGACCTCCATCTGGGAGGGCCTCAACGTCCCTAATAAAGCAGGTAAAGTAAATCATGAAACCTAATTGCTCTGTTTTTGCTTCACGTTGTCTGCAAGTTTTTTTTATGACAGGAAACCCCATCTGTTCTGAACAGAAACCTTCACTCCTAAAATGCTCGGTGAGCTGAGGAAGTTGAAGAAAAAGGTTTTTCTTTACACTGATTTGGATRCAGTTAGTGTTTGTAAAGTGTGACAGACAAAGTAGACTTTGTTCTGCCTTATCATGTTTTTATCATGGGCAGAGGGAGGAAAACAAAAAAAGGCTTCCTCGGTTTCAAATAAGTAGCTTGTAATCAGTCTCAGGTGAAACCAAGTGTTTCCAAAAAAAAAAAAAAAAGGGCAAGAGGTACTGAAACAAATCCACTATACATAATCAGTTTGAGGTTTGCACAGACAAGACCACCATGACCAGCAAACCCTAAGAGACTTCTTGGAATTACAGTTTTACATTTTGGAGCATTTCATCACCATCATTTTTACAACAGAATCAAGCAAAAGGGTTTAAAAATACCTGCAAAAACAAGCCAGTTAAATCATTTTTCAATGCAGTAATATTGTGTTGTAGTCACTCAGAAAGTAGCACTAAAACCAACGCAAACACACCACATTCTCACTCCCAAGTCGTCACATATTGAAGCTTTTCCAAAGTTCCCTCTGCGTCCGATTTTGARGCGTCGGGTACCCCCCTCGCGTCAGTTTTTGACYAGATGGGGCGGGATCTGTTGTCATAATTTCAGAAAGTTTAGAAAATACACAAAAAACTACCATCCCAAAGCCTAAAATTACCTTTATTCACTTTAGACATCCTGTCCCTGACCCTAGTACCTAAAACTAACCATTAACCCTGATACCTAAAATTAACCATTTTAAGAAAATGTTGAAAATTGACATGAACTATGTGTTCCAAAGCCTAAAATGACCTAATATTCACTGTAGACATCCTATCCCTGACCCCAGTACCTAAAATTAACCATTAATCCTGATCTCTCATATTAACCTCAGACCCCCGACCCAAAGACCCCTGGTGGTGCAAACTGGAAAAGCCGCGGGTGGCAAGGACTGATGCGAGGGAGTACCCGACGCGTCAAAATAAGACGCAGAGGGAACCTTGGAAAAGCGTCAATATGTCGACGAGTCGGGAGTGAGAATGTGTTAGTTTAAAAGATGTGGGTCAAACTTTAGATGTTTAACTCTGCATGTCAAACCCTATCTGTTGAAATGTTTTGTAACCATAAAGGTTTGTATTCTAGCGGTATTTGTAACTTTTTTTGATATTTAATGCAACATCTGACACTTATCACTGGAACAAAGGATGAATTAAATGGCTATGTTCACTCTGCAGGTCTTAAAGGTCAATTATGAGTTTTTGCTCAAAGTCATTGTTTTGTGGTTGTTCACGTTATATTTTAAAGACATCTTCTTAGGTTGGGATATGGCTGAAAAATGTATCGCAATATAAGCATTTTATTGATAATAATCACATCCATCGCAATATGTATGGTTATTGTTTTATCCCTCAGTGACTTCCATRACACTCCAGTGTATAGGGGTGCACGGACCAATTTTTCAGCACCATTTTCTATAATTTTGGGAGATTGGAGATCATCCGATACTTAGATAAGATTGGTGGAAAAGATTGGCTTCTCATATATCTTCTCAAAGGTCTGAAAATCACCTACCTACCTAATGTCCAATTAAAACAAGTTTGGATTGTTTCAAGGGTATTGCTCAATTTTTTCAATAAAAAAGGATTGGAACATTGAAGGTGTATTGTAACCTTATAACACCTGACATGGACATAAGTAATCGGATTAAACGGCCGTTCGGAATAAAAATGCGTCATGTAAACAGCCCYTTCAGATTATTCTGATCCGATTGAGCTCGATCCGAATGAATTTTTAATCTGAATGAGAGGGGTGGGTTATGCCGATTGATAATCGGAATGACGTGCATGTAAACACTTAATCGGATCATCTTATTCTGATTGTGGAAAACTGACCTGAGTGCGCATGTATCTGCCAAAATTGGAATCGGCTGGTCAGACTTTTTAAAGACCTGTGATCAGCTAGAAAACTGCAATTGGTGCACCCCTACTCCAGTGTGAACTTTCCAGGACACTGATGTGACCCGCATGTGCAGAAGAAGACATGATGTCACACTCAGCTGAATTCACAGAAGTAAATACGTGGATGCTACATGTTAGCATGTGTAGGTTGTGCAGTCAGAGCCATAGAGTCCAAGCTTTAAACTGAACAAGGTTGTTATCAATATTCTAAATACTTTCATTAATTTGCTTACGCCCACCTCACTGATGTAACATTTGGATGAAACGTGACCTGATTGCTCAGACTGAGGTCGCTTTAAAAAACATCAGATCTGATTTAGTATCTCGTGTTGAGAAAACTGGGTTGGATTTGAAAAAGTTGAATTTGTCACAATCAGATTGTTATGGAAAAATCCAACAGGGCTGCATAGTGGCAAAAAAATTGGATTCAGTGTGAATGTAGCCTTAGCTCAATTTGAGGTGAAACAAAAACATATTTATTTATTTTACTGACACCCAACCAACCTCTAAATTAGGGTCTATTTTCTGGTTGATGAAGCCGTGTTGTATATGTTGGTGGAGCATTTGCTGAGAAACATCAAGAATAAGAGAAATTAAAATATTTTCACTTCTGGTGATTACATGATGAAGCATAAAGATTGAATGTCTTCTTAAGCTTCCTCTAAAAAGATAAAATATCTGCTGTAAAATAATGTTCTGTTGTGAAACCACTGACGTTTAACACAATTGGTTTGATAGGTTTTACCACAACAGCTATGTTGATTCTGGCGTTTCTCTCTCTTTGCCGGTCACCTGGAAACATGGTGTGAGTTTACACTAAATGTGGAGGAAAAGCCTCTCGTTACATTAATCAGATTCTGGTGTGGAAACTTTCCTCAGCTCTGTAAGCTCCATGGAGCAGAGGAAATGTTTTGTGCTGTGGAACAGATTCGTGGCCCAATCAAAACATCATCCTTGATTTAATCCTGTCCAAATTTAATGCCACCAGATCGTTTCTTTTTTTGTTTTGTTTTGTTTTTTTATAACACTGCCTGTTGCTGAAGAGACACCCTGAAGTTAACATGTGAAAGGCTCATGTGACGGATTCGTCCCTCTTGTACTCCTGAGTCATGCTGGGTCTGTGGTGGCATGAATACGTGCTCAACTGATTTACACGTGTCGACTTATTAGATTTCATACGTTCCCTTCACTTGAAGCAAACAAGTATAGAAAACATGACATTTTTTTAAATGGAGGAAACACCTCAGGGAAGTTTATTTCTTTCGGGGTTTTTTTTGTTTTTTTTTACTTCAACACGTTTTGAAGAGTTATCGCTCCGGTTCACGATCCAGCCCTGYCATATGAGACTTGGTGCATTAAGCAGATCCAAAACTGAATCCATTATAACGGATTGGCTGTTTCACCCATCATACCTCACATGAACCTCTGCCTCATCATGAATCCGGAAATAWCCACAGCATCATTTTGTCTAAGGGATGTCCTCGCTTTGGTGCAGCCTTTGCTTACATTCGGGGTGGAACTGCCGTTAAGTGTGGAAGTTTTTCACCCTCTGCTTAGATAAACAGCAGCATGTAAACACCAGGTCAGAATAAACAGAGGCACGGGGTCAAGACTCCGCACAAATGTAAATCYTCTCCCCCTGAAAAGCCACGCGGGCTTGATCTACAGCTGAGGGCGTAGCCACGTCCCGCACTACAAAGAGCACGGGAGAATTACCACAGCGCCCTTCTCGCCTTTCCTCAGTTTGGTGTTAATGAAATTAGAAACAGCTTCTCTGGCAATGGCAGCAATGATATTACTGTCTGAAAACAGAAAAAAAAAGTCCTTTAAATGCCATAACATCATCAGGATTACAGCTCCCTCGTCCTTTTCCTCCACCCTCGGAGCATGGGTTGGGCCAAATCCTGCTACGACACAAGAATTTGGGTCAGCATCGCTACAGTCCGCATGTTGGCTGCAGGCGGTGCAGGTGGCACTAAGAGAAAGCCTCGGCTCTTTCACTGTTACAAATATTTCTCATCTTTGCCTCCTTCTGAATAGCTGGCCACTATTTTTACTCCCTGGCAGAGACTTCAGTCTATATTGGGTGGAAGTGTGTTTGGAAGAGTGGCAGCATGGAGAGGGTTAGAGACTCTGCTCTGGGGGTTAAAGGCGAGGCTTTCCAATCTGTGTTGCAGTTTTGTTTCAGGGGTATGTTTTTTTTAATCTAAGGATCAATCATACCAAAGGATTAGTAAAATATTTTTTAAGGAGCAGGCTGGGAGAGCACTTGTTTTTTTCATTCAGCACTTGGCTATCAGTTCAGTTCTGTGCTTTCCCTTTTTACTGCCACAAACTAGTAAATGTTTAAACTGTAATTACGGTTGTTCACAGAAAACACGGCTGTCGTCACTTTCTTTGTGCAGAGGTGCAAATTAGCACTCGGTTGACCTTATTGCCTTTGACAATATGCCTTTTTTGAGGCAAGAGACTTGAGTGTTTACTCCGTATCGACTGTATGCTGTCTGAGTGGGGAAACTGATTGTGTAAGGGGTTTTAAAAGGCCAATTTAAAAGTACTGAAGCACCTCATTCCCATTTGGTCACACAACTTCTGTGTCCATCACAATTTTCAATTAAGTATTTCCTCCACAACTTTAGAAAAACAATAATGTCCATCTAAAATTGTGTATTGGTGTACCTATGTTGGAATTTTAGGCAGTAGATGCATCAGCACGCTTCAGACTATCAAAGGAKGATTTCTAGTTTTGTTTAATGTTTGTTTGATTTTCTGTGATTCATGCTCAGGCTGCTTTATCTATTAGGCTTGGGCAGTTGACGGTATTGTGATATATCTCGTTATTAAAATATTGTGATATTTTAAATTTATGACGGTATAAAATTGCTCTTGCCAGAAAATAAATGCGTTCTCTGAGGCTGTTTCAGTTTGTGTCAAATGTAGAGATTTCAAACTGTACACCACTTTTTAAATGTGTTGATAGGTCAGATAAAACTGGAGTTATGATAAATAGTACATATCCCTCTTTTTTTACTAAACATGTGTCATGATTTTCAGGCAGGAATGAACCCATGATGTAGGCAGTTTCAAAAGAACCAAAAATCAAWATTTATTTAAACAAAAAGTGAACAAGGGCAGCTCAAAAAACTCACAAGGCTTGGTAGGGCAGGACAATACAGAACAATGATCTGACAGGGAAGTGAAGACAAAACACAGAATTTAAGGTGAGACTAACGAGCACAAACAGGAAACACCTGGGAGAGAAACATGAGGAGCAGGTGAGAGTGGGCGGGGCTGGAACAAAGACAGACAGGAGGAAAAAAACAGATGACAAGACAGAAAACTAGAATAAAACATTAACACAGACAACAATCATGACATAGCCCCCCCAATAAGGGACGGCTCCTGACGRCCCAAAACAAAAGTTCAGGAGGCCGGCCATGAACCTCCCTGCCGCAGAGGTCAAGGTCAAGAGGATGACCTGGAGACCCCCACTCCACGTCTGAGGAAGCCACAGGAGCTGAGCAGAGCCAGAGGGAGGAGGCAAGAGCAGACGTGGAGCCGAGGGAGGAGGAAGGAACAGACGTGGAGCCGAGGGAGGAGACAGGAGCCAATGAGGAACCGGCGGAGGTTGAGGGAACCAGAGCCTTGGCGATGGTGACCAAAGGCGACAGAGGAGACGAAGAGGCAATGGAAGCCGAACCAGGATCCTCAGGAACAGAGGACTCAGCAGGAGGCCCAACAAGAGCTGGAGGGCCCGCAGGAACCAGAGCTGGAGGGCCCGCAGGAACCAGACCTTTAGGGCCCGCAGGAACCAGACCTTGAGGGCCCGCAGGAACCAGACCTTGAGCAGGATCAGGACCAGCAAGAACTGCAGCAAGAGAATCCACATCAACCAGAGCAGGAGGGTCCACATCATAGGGGTGGGGAGGGTGGGCTTCAGAAACCCCTGGCGCCGCCAGCTTAGATCGACACCCAGATGAAAAGAGACCAGAACAGACAGCTCACCCTGCATCTGCTGTAACTTCTCCAGCAGTGTTGCTGGGCCCAGCTTAACTTGGCGTGGTGGAGGATCAGACAATAAACAGGTTGTTGAAAAAAAATAAAAACTGCCTGCTGGGTTCAGTAGATMGTCGGARCATTCTGTCATGATTTTCAGGCAGGAATGAACCCATGATGCAGGCAGTTTCAAAAGAACCAAAAATCAAAATTTATTTAAACAAAAAGTGCACAAGGGCAGCTCAAAAAACTCACAAGGCTTGGTAGTGCAGGACAATTAACATTAACAAAACATTAACACAAACACAAATCATAACAYCATGACCATCCGATTTGAAGCACGTTGCAGGAAGAAGGAAACGCGGTAGTCTCATGGAAAAAGACAGCTGTTTGTTTCATCCATCACTTGAACTGAAAAAACATAACCGTCCCAACCTCCTTTCTGACCTAACCCCAGTCATTGACGAGTGCAAAAAAACAAAAGGAAGAAGAAAATCTGAAGATGCGAAAGTTGAATGAAGTTTTGTGGTGATGAAGAAATGGCGAGAGTGGGAGAAAGTAATTCAGTATGCCACAGATCATACACCCCCCCCCACACCCTGCCCCGGTAATACCTAATAACCTACTGTGATAGGGTATCTTTATTATCTAAAGATAGTATCTATCTATCTATCTATCTATCTATCTATCTATCTATCTATCTATCTATCTATCTATCTATCTATCTATCTATCTATCTATCTATCTATCTA
>NW_013952714.1:156399-164275 GCF_001266775.1 Austrofundulus limnaeus | reverse complement strand
ATCCATCCATCCATCCATCCATCCATCCATCCATCCATCCATCCATCCATCCATCCATCCATCCATCCAGTGTTGTGTTCGTGTATGAAAAAAAATTTGCGGAGAGGGAAAAAAAAAGATGTGAACATCAGCTGCATGCTCGCGTTCAACAGGGTCAAACCAGCTGCTCTTCTAGCTCTTTTAACAACACGCTTCAGACAAAAAWAATAATTTTAAACAAAATAACATGTAGAAGGAAGGTCTGCTCTGAGTCCAGCTCTGGAGCAGCGTTGAGGAGCTGGACCGCTGCTTGCTCCTCATGAACAAACACACCCACAAAGTTCTAACCAATCATACACTCCGAGTCGCAAGGTCCGCYTCGCAGAGTTCTGACTGGGCGCGATGTACACAATGGCTGTCACCAGGGGGGGTAGCAGCGGGAGAGCAGATGGAAGTTACGCAAATTTTTTTGTCACTCAGCAGGGGGAACAAGACGCGACTCGAAGCATAAAACAAGCTTAAGTCTAATATTGCAGTAAGGTCTGACCACACATAGAAGCTGTGAAACCACTGCACCAGCAGTCTGGCACTGCCGCTGATGTTTGCTTGTGATTTCTAATCACTGGTGGTGAGGACTCAGACTGTCTATCCCCACAGTATAGCAGAGTAATGACTAAACGCTTTGAAAACCACTATTACTTTGGCCACCTCCCAGACCTCGGCCCGAGCGAAGCTCACTTACATTTAGTAAAAAAGCTCTCCCTCAGCAGGAATACAGCAGTCATTTGGAGGGTCGTGGTTAACCACAGCTGGCAGAATAGTGATGATGATTTAAGTGCAAACGCTGCTRGGTCCCCCGCTACTTGCACTCTGCTGTGACCCATCTGTCCTAAATGTAAAGCCCTGSATGGTCGGAGGCCATTCTCAGCTGTGTGAAACATTTCAGTTTTGAGTGGGTGTGGAGAAGAGCGAGCATAAAGTTAAAGAGACTGTACTCATTTAGTTTGAGCCTTTTTATTGTAAAACATGACTTGAAAGTGGATCTTTCACACATGTGGAGGTGTGTGTATTTATATGAAGACCATTAAAGGGTTCATTATCAGATTGAGACTTTAAGAATCACATATTCGAGCGCATGTTGAAATATTTCCTTCTTACTGAGTTTCTTTCGTATCTTGTTGAAATAAAATATGACGTTTGAGCACTTTTCATTTTTACACAAGTTCAGGCATGAGTGATTATCTGGTCGAATGAAAAAAAAAACAATAAAAAAAATCACAGAAATGTACACAGTGTAAGTCCAATAAACACAGACTGACAGGTCGGTAATCGAGGATCGATTATCTGACTGTTCCTGAGCTTCTTTATCTTCAACTATGCCCCCTGTTTGGTGGGAGACTGACAGGATCCTGATTACATTTTATTTCCAGACCAGTTAGTACATTGTCCTGATTGGAATGCAGTAAAAATTTTAAACTAAGTGTGTTTGTCACTGCAGTGGCACTTTTATGCGTATTTCACAGTGCTTTTGTTCAAAAGTTCCACAAATTGTGCATCTTTGTTTAATCAAATCTGTTCTAAAAGTTCATTATCCCTATCTGTTTGTAACATTTTTTTGTGGAAGTTGCATTTAAATGTAGGTCGTATTTCTCTTTATTTGATTTTATCAACAAAATAAACACATATTTAAACCTTACAGAAGGCAGCACTGGTTGTCTCATACTGTATACATGTGTGGGGCAGGTGTGATGTTTCCTGAAAAGATGAGAATGCCCGTCGCCTCTGTACAAGCAGTAATCTCACATTCTGTCTCAAACTGGATCTGTTTTTATTTCCTCTGGAAATAAAATCTCAGTGAGCATGTTACCTCTGTCTGCACCTAGAATATCTGTTTTATTCTCTTCTTACCTTGGCCGTTAGGTACACACAAGCTTTTCTTTATGACGCCCCATGAATTGAGACATTGTATTAAACTGTTTTAGAGTAGAGCCACTTGGTACACCGGTCTACTTGATTCTCATGCCATATGGTAGCAAGGTTGTAAAGTGTATCATATGCTGCTTGGGTGGTCCTAATGTTTGATAAAAGAGGAAGTCGTATCAGTGCTTGGATTCTGTTTCTCCAGCATATGGCCAGCAAGGCATATTGTATTCTATGTTCAGGATCAGAGGTGATAGATGTCAGTAGTCTTAAAATAAGAGTTATACAGAATATCGTCTCTCAACTAGGGCTGCCATGATTAGTCGATTAATCGACGACTAATCGATTATTAAAATAATCGATGACTAATTTAATAATCGATTAATCATTTTTTTTGTTCTTTGTTTTTCTCTCCAAACTGCTTTGACACCTTCCACTGCCACATCTGCCTTTCTGTCCTTGACACACATGCACAGTAGTGGTAACTGGGGTAGGCCGTGGACGTCACAAGACATTATACAGACAGGCTCTGGTATCATGGCTACCTGACAACGGAGCTCAAAAGTGTGGGATCATTTTAAGAAAATGAAAGAGAAACCTGTGCAATATCTGTAAGGCAGAACTTGCCTTCCACAGCAATTATTTTTAGTTAGCATATAGCTAAAATCTAATGATGGTTATATAATAGRAGCTGCATTCTGGCATGATAAGCTGTATGTTTTATATTCAATTAACGTATGATCCGATTAGTCGACTAATCGAAAAAATAATCGATGATTTATCGATTATAAAAATAATCGTTTGTGGCAGCCCTACTCTCAACTTTATCGTGATTGGAATTTATACATCCTTTTTTAATGTTCCAATTATTTTTATGGTATGGAAACAATCTTGATTGGATTATTAATCTTTTTGAAAATATTGTTTGGATAGTGCTGCCCACTAAATTGCTATTTTTTTGTCATTGCAATATTACCATTATATCTCAAAAGACTGCTTGGACTGCAATAAATCATAAGCTACTATATATAATATAAATTTATATAAAGACCATGCTATCATGTTCTGCTGCTGATAATATATTTGAACAATCCAACAGCATCTTACTGGACTTGATGCCCACACCTGGTTTAGATGGGCCTTCAGCAGTTCGGCCTCCAGGAGTGAGGAAAATGTGGTTCCATCTCCACTGATGTTGTCATTTCAATATTTAATAGAAATTATTGCACATTGCAAATTTTTCTAATATTCTACAACATTAATCTTTGTCCATATCTGTGATAGGACTGCACGACAGTGGAAAAAACTGACATTGAGGTTTTTTTCTAGCCCTTCGATATGTATTATACTGTATGTATACATTATATAAAAAAATACAAGAATTTTCAACAGATGCTTTGAGTAGTGCTAAGTTATGCTGTCATCAAGTTGAAACCTGCATCATTGTTACCTCTTTCTGTGCATATTTTTAACTGTGTTTGACAGTTATTCTTGTTATCTTGTATTGCTTGCTTTTATTGTGCTTGGACATGTTTTCTTCRATCACGTGTCTATAATTGCGTTTTACTACAAATCTGTTACCTCTGTGTCTCTTAGTTTCTATTTCCATCACGCTTTAATATTAGCATTAATTCAAATCATATTTTACCTCTTTTCTCTGAGYATTTGCTTATCTTGCTCGTTTTTGTCAAGAACCTCATTGTCTTCCTGCACAGCTTGAGAATTCACCGATAACACTTCTCAGAAAAATGTTGCTATTATTTTCCCAGAAATTTCACGAAATGAACGTTTAAGCTTTTTTTAACAAAGCCGCCCTAGTCAACCAACGTAAGCAACCCATCAAAAAAAAGTTGTAACAATCAACCATTTAGTAGCAATCACTTGTGGTTTGGTCCGTAGTCCCTTCCGGTATGGCAATAAATATTGCTGCTTCCTCTTTTTAAAACATATTTTTGGGGAAAAAGAAGAAACTGTGATGAGAATGGGATGTTCTCTTTAGSTGAAGAGCTTCACCTGTTGTTCAGCCTCATGAATTAGATTATGTGCTCTCTTAYTGGCACACCAGCGTAGCCAAGATTGTTTCTCAGAAAGTCATCTATCCATTTAGTCTTTCACAGGCACATTGTAGCATCTGTTGCCCCATCTCTAAAACCTCTTAGCTCAGCAGACTGAAACCAACCAAATGGTCCAGAGAAATCTTTTTCTACTACTCTTTTATTTTTTACTAGTGTTTGCATTTGTTTTCATTTCTTTTTTTAAATTTATTTCCATCACGGATGTCAGAACATTAAATATGTTGTGATGTCATATTTAAGCCAAGTAAAACACAAGGTCTTGGTTCTTTTAATCACAAAGTGAACCAGGCTTTGGTTATTCTCTCTGTTGTTTGCGGAGACCGTATCAATCACATCATCCTTTCCATGCACCAATAAAATTTAAGTAATGTGGTGGAAACTGTCCGTCACCATCTTTTGTTACACAATACTTTGCCTTTGTTCAGGTAGCTGTTAATAGGTAATGATGCAGCACTTCTAACTGGTGACCCAGGTTAGGATACAACACACCTGCCAAGCTGTTTTTGGTGGCATAATTAAAACTTCCTGTGGGACTTTACATCTTTTCTCACCTGTGAAAACAGGGCTTTAAGTGGAGACTGGACAAACAGGTTGTAGCTTTGTCTTTGCACTATTTTGCTGGGTTTGAACAGTGTATATTCTTGGAATCTGGGTTTCTTTCTTGGCAGATTAAGGTGTCAGTGTGAATAATGGTCTAGACAGAGAAYATGAGTTGTTGAATAGGGTTCAAAGCCATACTCATGTTTCACAGAAAGTTTATGCTTTGTTGTGTGGTATAAAAGTGGCTCTTAGAGGCAACACAATATGCCCTTTTTAGTAGTCTATGTATTTTTTTTAGGATACTAATAAAAGTATGTGTTTTTATATAAATAAAAAACATTGGGATTACTGCACCACTGCTTTCTTTCAGTACTGTCTTCATGGCTCTTTTTAGACCAGATGGTTGTAGATGATAGAATGGGCCGACTTGTCTTGCCTCTTTTCACATTGATTTTACAGCTCTGATTTACCATGTATGTACAGCCAAGCATACTGTATGTTTTCATGGTTGGTTCATTTGACTGCACATTGTTGAAAGAGYCTATTTTCTTTTTTATGTGTGGAGAAGAATAACAAATTCCAATTTTGAATTTCCCACTTCCAAGTCAAACAAATCAAAGAAAACAGCAACAATAAATCAGATTACCTCAACCAAAGTTTATCTACTTTAACTTTCAAAGTTTATGTTATTCCTAGTAGCTAACCAGGGAAATTTTAATTTTTTATATCGGCATTCGTAATAATTTCGGATATTTTTAGTATTTTTTTTCATTATCATTCTAACTAAAACTGCTATGTTCCTAAGTACAGAGAAATTGTTTCTATACTCCTTTTTAAAAACCAAGAATTAGGGCTGGGTGACACGGCCCAAAAGAATCTCAGATCTTTTTCATCCTAAATTCGATTTTCGATTTTAATCAATTTTGCTTCCCACTTAACGGAGTACCTGTGTCTCAGGTGCTGAAACAAATTAGTTGTACTCCTGCTTTTTGTAGCAAGAGCTTTCAAACAGATTTTGCAGTGAGGAGTTTGTTGCTCCAAGTCTGAGGTTCCAAAACCAAACCAGTTCCAGAAAACTGAAGGAACAGTGCCTTTTTTTAGAACTAGATCCTCTTTGCTAGCTGCAATATTGTCATGTCACCAAGCYTCTTGAGGGACAGGTGGGGTGAAGTTTGAACTACAGAAGCCCCAAAGTGTGCGCTGGTGGGGGAAAAAAATCTTGATTTTCCCAAAATTAAATSTTTATAAATGGCAAATTCGAATTAATCAATTAAATTGATTCATCACCCAATCCTACCCAGAATATYTTACTCTGATTTATTTACAGATTATTTATTTACTGTGACAATACACTTTAAAGATGGACAATAAATTAATGTTCACTTCTGGGAAAGTCTTTCATTTTGAGAACCTCTTATAAAGCATTTCATTGATTTGARATCCATGGGAATCTTCATAATGTCTATTAAATCACTTAGTATTTTTGATGTAGATAATTATGGAATACTGTGTTTGAAAGTGCAGATGATAAACAATACTTGTGTCACATCCAAAGCATACAGCTGCTGTYTTCTTTTTTAATTATTTTTTTCAAAATTTTCAGGAAACACAAAAAACTTTACCAAACGTACCATTCAGCAAATATTTTAGGAAACCATAAATAATCCAAGCTTACAGCTGCTGTGGTCTTTACCCATTTYATCCTATATCTTCTTAAAAGCGTTCACTATCCTCCAGCAAGACATGAGGCAACAGATCTCTCGTTACATAGTTTGAGAGGTCTTATGTTCACACACGAGCCAAAACCATGGGGAAATAATCCTGATAACTCAAGTCCTCACATGCACAAGCAGAATCAACACAGACGGTCATCACAYCCACGGAGCGTCAGTGACTTTCAGGGTCTCCATTCACAAAATTGTCCAATGTCCATCCACAAGCTCTTTTAATGTTCTTGCAAGTTTTATTTGACTTTCTTTAACATTTTTACTGCAGCAGTTGATGGCTGTGTTTTTACATAGTCTCAGCCAGCCGCAGAAGACTGCTGTTAGAGATCAGTACACTGCAGCCACTTTACATAAACAAACAGTTCTGATTGATCACAATGCTTGACACCTTAGAGCTGTGAGAATTAGTTCTGACCAGGGGCCATGTACAAGATAGAAGAGATGGGATTAATGGCTCTTTGAAGGGATCTGGATCTTGATTAGCCATTGGATTCAGAGAGCTGTTCAATTTTAAACATGTTACGTCATCACATAGGGAAATAAGGCATTACYTACGGCATACGTGATGATGTCATCACGTTACGTGGGTGAAACCATGACTTTCATCAAGCCGAAAGTCCCTCCCCCTTTCCCCCGAGCTGCTGTACTCAAAGCAAAGCAGGAGCGATTGTCTCTGTGTTCAAGGAAGGAAAAAATTAAAGATTATAGGAGGAATAAAAAAATTAAACRACAAACTGCTCTTTACTGCCCACGACTRGGCTCCTATCGTTGGTTGTTAAGTAGCCATTCAAAAGATTCTGTCACATCTCTACAAGATAGGATCTCAGCAGGTGGTAAGACTGGTTTCTAAGTGGTAAAACAGAAGCAGATCTAGAATTTATAAACCAAACTAACCAACCTTCAGCTCTGTGGATCAGTAACTTGTAAAATTCAGAAATAATGTTTGTCTTCTTATCTCGTATATCAAATAACAAATCTCAGTGCTGCCTAAAGAAGCTGCGAGATGAAGAATAAACAACATCCTCAAAGATAAGAGTCATTGGTGGTGACGTAAATGAAGCTGTTTTAATATTTTTAAACATAGCTCAATTCTTTTCCTAATTGATCTTTATAAGAAATGCAACCTAGATTSTAACTGTCTACGAGTACTTAAAATGACTACTGTAGTACTTTTACACAGGCCTGTTGCWGTCTGTTCACTTCCTGTCCGACAGAAGTGCTTGCAGAGGTTTGTTTATGGCCTGTCTTCATGCGTGTGTAGATCCCCGAAGACATTAACTAAATGGGAGTTTCTCAGAAAGGTCAAGTGGGAGGGCACCAGCCTGACTACAGGGGTCAAGGCCACAGACTCCCTCTGGTCTCCAACCTCCGAGAAATTTCTCACTCTCTGTCACTGGGGGATTGAGTTTCAGATGTGTCTTCGTGCCTACACCACTCAGGCCTGTACACATTGATATGCCTTGTGTATTTCGGGTTGTGTGGAAATATCTCTGCGTTGGATTGTTGCTATTTGTTCTAGGAAGTCAATGGGATTGTGCACATACTGCAATAAATGCTCAATATTGTTTACCTGTTAGTAGTAGTAGTTTATTTATTTATTTATTTATTTATTTATTTATTTATTTATTTATTTAT
>NW_013952714.1:151140-156384 GCF_001266775.1 Austrofundulus limnaeus | reverse complement strand
ACTTACTTATTATTAGTTTTTTTACAACCCCAGTTTGGAAGATCAATTCTGAGCAGATTGTAAAGCTAATGGCTTGTAAAAACGAGGTCAAGACCACTTTGGATTTTTGTTTTAAAGCATCTTCATTCTCAAATATCTAATAGCAGTTCTTACAAATGCTATTTTCTGAATTTTCACATTGCTGTCACAATACAAATAAATGTAAAACAAATTGGGTGCTTTTGAAGACTTGATGCGACTGTTAGGAGTGACTTTTTATTTATTTATTTTTACCTCAGCACCTGGTAGTGACAAACTATCTTTCTTGCTTTTCCAGTTGATGTGCCTTTTTTGACACACCTCCCCCATGTTGCAGCCCATAGGTGTTTCGTGTCAGAGGCTCTGATAATTTAAAAGGAGTAAAGGGTCCAACATTCTCGATCCAAAGCTGAACAGGCCACAAAGTAAGCTGCTAGCCACAAATCTGTCATGGGCAGATCGCCACACTTTTCAACAGACAGTTTCCTCCATGCTTAATGTTTCTTCTATCTCCATCCGTGAGTTTTTGACCAATTGARTACTTTTATAAATGTCTSGAAGAGTCATAGATGTACACACTTTCTGACTACCTTAGACAACTGCTCTGCAAAAACAATCCATGTTCTTTGTTAATAATTGCTGTCTGAGCACTCGTCTGCATGAACACAAACCCATGAACATTCGGACTATTCACACAATATTCGCCTGTGCGAAAAGGTTTAGCATGGGTCTTGTGATGAGGAGGGGCAGGCAAAGCTGCGTTGCGAACAAAATGATGCAATGATGCAATTTTCGTCACTCAACTGCAACACCGAAGCCAATTTTGCAGCTTAGGATGATGTATGTAAGGGCCATGAGGAGCACAATCATTTTTCTGTTGTCTCTCATTTCTACTGTTGTTCAACTACTTGTGCATGGGCAGCAAAACTAGTGACTGCAGCTGTTCATAGTGTGCAAGTGAGATTTCACCCTAATTCTGGGCATTTCCAAAAACGTCTGGATTTAAAAAGCTTTGGTGTGATCCCTGTTGTTGCATACTTGTGCCATCAGGGCCTTGGATGCCTTCTGACCACCTCTGTACTGTAAATCCTGAACCGACTGAGGGGGTTGGAAGCCCACCCACCCCTGAGTAGGGCTGCACAATATATCGAAAATTTATTGTCGTCGCGATAATAGCCTGTGCAATTTGCATATCCCAAGAACTGCGTAAACTGCAAAAAATGGTTGACTCAAAAAAATTGCATTTATGCGTTTTGTCATTCAGATGGAAGCTTGAAATATTTCACCAATCAAATGGAGCCCTTCATGTGTTTGGTCAATTTAAAAAACTCAGGCGGGAATGGAAATTATTATTTTTATGTTGTTTTTTGGGCTTTGAACCCAGAGCAGAAAGATATCAACACTACATATTTTTTCATTTATCGCAAGTCATATCATCATCGCAATATTAAGCACTGTTATCGCACATCGCAGGTTTTCCTAATATCGTGCAGCCCTACCCCTGATGTGCTTCTATGCGGCAAAGTGACGTAAAACAGAGCTGAAATGATTGACATGAAACTGTAAGCTAGCTTTGTGGCTCAGTAATGTGATAAAGTGACGGCATCTGGTTTGACGTAACAACAGATTTATTTTAGAGGGAAGATTATGGAAGAAATATAGTCTCATCCGAATCAGAAATGTTTCTTCCACAGATTGACGATGATGCACAGAAACTTTGTATTTAGTTTTTAAAAATTTGTCACGAGGAGAATCCCTAAYCTGAGTTAATTAGCTACGGTATGTTTTTAAAATGATGTGAGGGACATGTTTGTCACATTTATTGCTCCGCACTCCACATAAATGCAGCTGAGTTCTACTTCACASCCCTTTTTAATACCATGATACTCACTTTACTTCTCTAAAAGCTCACGTCTCAACTAGGCATGACCAGTTCCACTGATGACTTTTGAGTGGTCAGACGCAGCATTATTTCTTGTAATGTTCCTGGTTGGTGCAAAGGAGATGTTAGACAGAACTGGTGGAACATTCAAATATACATTTAAAATCACAAATTTAAAGTGTTTTTGTTGAAAATACCCATTCATATTAATTACATACAATACATGGGATTGTAGCAGCTTAAACTGGACATAACCTGGGGCACTTCCAACATGAATATTATATTCATGTTTGAATAACTGTTTATTGTTAAACTGATTGCAATCTGACCAGAAATTTGTGAATATTGAACTAAAATGTCCTGATGCATCTCCGTAATCCAGGTAGAAAAATCCCTCTTTCCCTCTTTGTGACAACACAAAGAGGGAAAGAGGGACAAAAACAAGGGGATGTCGAGCCCCGCTTGCATTCACTACACACGCATAACACGACACGGGTCAGGTGATAGAGCACATGACCCTCTATGAACAATAGAGCTAATCAAGCCTATTGTTAGGCGATGGCCCTCTTTTGCATGTGACTAACCTGTTTGTCCAGGTGGAGGCGGAGCTTATGAGGCTGAGTTCACCTGAAACTCATCAGACTGAAGAAGTCTCTTGGAGGAGAGACAAAATGTTTCTCTAGAGCAAAACCCATCCAGAGGACCTACTTATTTTTTTCTTTTTGATGAAACTAAAATATTTATTAAATGAGAAAATAAGATATATATAATTTATTGCATTTAATTTTAGATACATTTTTGTTTTGGTTTTTAGCTTTCTACTTTTTTACCTGGTCACTTATGAGATTGAACACTTTTAAACGGATGAAGACAAATAAAGCTGTTTGGAAGACACTCTGAGGACTTCAGCTCTCAGGCCTTACAATGTGTATACTTTGATGCCTTTGAAGTGGTGAGGGTTTWGAAAGGCTGATTTGAATATTTCTTTTTGGCTGCCTCATGCATGTTTGTGGAGTAGGTGTTAATTGCAGTATGTGTTGATGACTTCACACCCGCTGAGGCCTGGGCAGGGCCAGAAGTGCCAGAAGTGACCCCCTCACCCACTCCCCATACAACATGGTGTTTTTTTTAATCACCGACCCATCCTTTCAGGCACCCTCCTGTGGCAGAGCTTCCTGCTGATTGGTGAAGGGGTGAAAAAAGGGGGAACCCTGGCATGCAATGCATTTCCCCGCTTTGTTGTTGTTGTTGTTTGGTGATGCCCACACACTCTCGCCCCGTTAGGGTCCCATAGCTGCAGGGGCGTTTGTGTAGGTTTGCCTCTCATTCACAGAAGTTCATTCACATTCTGGGAGATCTGGGGGTGGGCTTCAAACTGGCTTCAGGCCTTTTCTTCCAATGAATGTGATGCACAGCATCCTGCCGGCCTTTCTCTGTGCTGCCTATAGATTCCTCAGACCAGGTCCATGGAGCACCACTGTGGAGCTGCAAAAGGACAACAGTTTGGACTGAAGGTGAAAAATTGGTTTCTCAGATGGAGGGAAAATGAAAGTGAAGAGGAGCAAAGAGGAATGTCATTCATTCTGTCTGGCTTCCTGCCAAACCAATAGTGGGTGATGTGTTGCAATATAAAAGCAGAGGATTAGGATTATCAGGAAGGATGTTTATTAAACTATTTGCTAATGCCCTTATGTTGCTTGCTTAGCTCATCCCTTTGTTGACTCTGATCTCTGTGCTTGTCTGAACAAAGTGGACTTGACTCCTAAGCTTCTTGAGTCTCTCATTGCTTTGTAAGACTCCATTTACTTGTGAGATTCTGTACGATCTCCTGGAAACATAGCTTTCCTGATGTTGTTCGTGGAACAAGTTACACGATGCAATCGCCGTTTAAAGCAAAAAAGTTGAATCTGTTGCAGATTCCATGCCAGGTCACAAGCTGGCGCTGTGATTTCTGTGTTTCAACAAAACTTTATTTGTAGAATGTGAGAAATACATCTCTTCTGACACAAGATGGTGTAGAGGTGTCAGAAGCGGCACAAACTGCATTCTGCTATCCACTGTTGGTAATGTTCATCCACTCCCACAAGCGCAGCAAAACTATTGACTGCAGCCATCCAGAGTGCGATTGTTCTTCCACTCTGAGACCTAGATTGAAAAAGTTTTGGTGTCAGAGAAAACAAGAACAGCAGTCGTTTTCTCTGACACAAACAGCTGAAACACAACAGAAAGGTTATGGTTTCACTTATAAACAATGTTGTGTAAACAGGGCCTCAATCTTTAGATGAGTGGGGGGTGCTGTGTTAAGTCCTTGTTTGACTTTTTAACTCCGCTTCTTGTTTTTTTGCTTATCCCTCAATGGAGGGTTAATGAATACTTTATTGCCACTTTACTGTGCGGATCTGAGTGGCCTTATTTAATCCCCCCACCCTGGAAACGTCCTGTGGCGTTTCCCAGAGTTTCGAAGCAGCCTACTTTGCATTTCCTTTCTGTTTAGAAGACAAACGGGCCGAGAGTCCAAGATGCTCAAACAGAGGGAGGGTGAGACACGGTCAACAAGAGTGTGGGCTAAGACTTCACACCAGTTTCTAGGAGGTTGCAACTATTGGCAAACAAAATTTGTGAAAGTCTCAATGATGTCTTGAAACATTTGCAGGCATTCTCAGTTTACCCATGTGACCCACAGAGGCTTGTAATCTTCTGGTTCTGACAATTTTCACCTCTGAAAATAATTTTTAAAAAGTCAGCAAAGACATCTTGACCCCATCTCAGTTTTGTTGCTAGAGCTATATTTTAACAACTGCAAGGGGGTTCTCCTTTGATTTTCAGGTTTAAAAAAATGTCAAATGATTATTTGACTTTAACAAAGAGCTGGTCCAAATCTGCTTAAGTGTTCTTCAGTAAATTAAATCACGAACATATGGGTGATTGCCAAAGTGGGTACAAAACAAGCTGAGGTGATCAGAGAGATGGGCAATAAAATCATGTAGATGGCCTGAATGCAGTTTTGCAAGCCGTGCACACAAGAATGAACTGTGACTTTCAAGATGGCTGCTCAGTACACTACCAAGTGCCTCACTAGTGCAAACATTCAGAAAGTGCCAACTAGATTTTAACAGCTACAGTCCAGTAGGAATGTGCGATAAACGATATACAGTAGAAAGGATATAAATTTGTCCTATGATAGAGATCTGTAGTCTACCGGCCAACCGTGCAATTCTTTTTGATGATGTAACCAGCTGGAGTCAAAACAGAGGAAGCGGGAAGCAGCGTGGCTGAGAGCGCAAATGAAGAGGGGGAAAAAACCATAACTTATCCGGACCTGTTTCGGGTGTGTGAAAATGAAC
>NW_013952714.1:144956-150599 GCF_001266775.1 Austrofundulus limnaeus | reverse complement strand
TGTGTGTGTGTGTGTGTGTGTGTGTACATGTATATGTAAAGATTTAACCAGGTAGATCTCCCTTAAATTTAGATTTTTATGGGAGACTTTAAAGTGTCCCTTAAAAAATGAGATTTTAAGGTCTAATTTTTTTTACTTATACATATTTATTCCACTCAATTAATGTGTGATTTATTTATTTTCTATTATAAGTTTTATATCGTGATACATATCGTTAACGCCACTCATCATAATGTATATCGTGATGTGAATTTTTTGCCATATCGCACATTCCTACAGCCCAGTGAGATACTACCGTAAGTCTCTCTCCTGGCCTACACTCTCTTCTTCCWCCTTTTCCCTTGGTTGCATTGGGTCAAAAGAATGCTGGCATTCAGTAATTTATTTTCAATGTGTAAAATCTAAATGTAGATGCATTTTCACTGGGTACATTTGCGGCAGTAGGAATTTTCAGTTGGGAAGACCGTGGTGAAGTTAGTGTAATTCACATAAAAATGAAAATGCCTCTTTAAGAAATGATAGATGTGAGAAATGATCGACAGCCTCCCCAACCAGTCAAAATTCATAGGTCCCAATATGTTTCAACCAATGAGAATGCAGAGTATTGTTTGTCRTGCCCACTTTCCCTGTGAGTTGTTACTTGTTTACGTGCTGGCATAAGCCAGGAAAGCCTATGGGAAGTTTGAAGAGGAGTTTTGTGCATTTTGTCACATTATAGTAAAATGATAAATGGGTCCGATCAGAGGGTCTAGCGCCACCATCAGTAGGCAAACGGGTTAAGTGTCTTGCCCAAGGACACAATGACTGAGACAGCTGGAATGGGGTATCAAAACCGGCAACCTACTGGTTACGGGACGACTCCTRCACAGCTGCCCGCATGGTACATTATGGTTTATTTTGGATTATTTTGGAAAACGCCTGAAGATACCCACACAAAAACAGACCCATAATAGCCATTTCTTACGCTATTGACATCAAATTTGAACCTGTCATAGGAAATACTTCACTCTTTGTGTTCAAATCAGTTTCCAGTCCATGCCTCCTTGCATCATTCTTCAGCTGCTTGAAAAACATAAACAATTTTCAGATGAGGCATATACTTTATGTGTGATTTAACTTCAGTTGTGTCAAACAACTTACAGTTACATAACATTTGTCTCCAGAAACAAAAAAAAATCACAATGTTAAATTGGCAAACACACTTTAAAGGGTTCAAAAGAACAACTTATACTGTACTTTAATATAGGGTATGCTTTTTTGAGGCATTTTTGGAGTGATACTGTTATTCTGATGTTAACTTGTTAATATAATAATTTACCTTGAAGTTTGCATGAATTTGGTTTGTTGTTTCTAATTTTCTGGGGGCCAAGACTCCCCCTTGATCAATTGTTCGGTCGGCTTCCTACATTTTCAAAATGGCCTCTAACTCCTGGGACTTTTGTATCAGCTGGTTTTGGCTTTCTTATAGTTTATCATTCAAGATGAAAAAAAACAAAATGATGTTAGGTTTATTCAATGAGTTTTCCTGAATAGAAACTKCAATTTGCACAAAGAAATTTCTGACAGTAACCCAACATTCTTGGACACATTTGTACTTGGTCACTTAACTGGCATTAAGTTCCACTGATGTTTAATCAGGRAGCTTTCCACGGATGCGTCATCAGTGAGGTTGTATTTATACTGGAACAAACTTCCCAACCCCACCTCAGGTGGTTAATGACCGATACAGTCACTTAACTTTTAAATACTTTTTTTTCCTCTGCTCATAACTCTGTCAGACACCAGCCCAGAACTGCAACTCAGCTGTGACCATCGTTTGCTGTTTTAAAGCCTGTAATTAAGTCCGTTAGCTTTCGTGTTTTCCATCCCAGTGCACAACCAGAGAGGGGTTTCAGAGGGTCCCAGTGCCCACCTCTGTCATGCACTGGACCCCACGGTGAGCGATGGCTTTTTAATAGAAGCCTCTCAGTGAATGAAAAAAAAAAAAGCTTTTGGAACCAACCCGAGGGAGTATTTAAAAGTCTAGCAAAAAGAGCAGTAATGAATAAGCAGCTCTTCCTGTTTTCTTAAACGTGGAAGCAGCATTGAGTAAAGGTAATTGATCGGAACTAATTAGCAATGGAGAGATAAACGATGGTTAGGTGAGGTTTGGGGATTTTAATGGCGCACTGTGGGGATGGAATGCTTTGTGYAATTAACTCCTGAGTGACTGAGGCCACAAGCCAAATCAGCACGATGGATCAGTGGTTAGCACTGTTGCCTCACAGCAAGAAGGGCCTGGGTTCAACCCAAGTTTTGGACSTGGGGTCTTTCTGTTTGGAGTTTGTATGTTCTCCTCATGTTTGTGTGGGTTTTATTCCCCACAGTCAAAAGACATTCATGTTAATCTGCCTTCAGGCTCAAGCTTCCTTTGCAGAAAGGATCTGTGATCTCAGTGGGATTTACCTGGTTAATAAATGAATAAATAATCATGTTTGTGTAGTAATCATTATGAGAAAACAAGTAGTATTTAAGTATTGAAAGAAAATAAAAATAGATTTCTTTGTTTGGGTTTTGGATTTAATTTTTATTTTGGCAGTATAAATTTACCTTTAAATTGTAGCAGATATTTCTGCTGGCTGGATTGTTTAATTTGTATTTTATACATGTCCAAGTCTTCTCACCAGCAAGACTTTCCCCAAACTCGAATCAGAAACACCTCGGTGGAAGTTATGCGATTACTCTCCYTTTAGTATGAGTTGTGCGACTGCTGGAAGAGTCGGAGTGTTTTCTGATTGGCGCTGAACCCACGGTATGCTCCAAGAAGTAAAGTCAACACATAAGCACGGAGCCATGGGATCTTTTTAATAATACCCACTCTGAGAACATAATCTCAGCTTGCTGTTTTCACCTTGTCAAAACATGATGAGAAGAAAAAGAAAGTTGTGCAGAATCCAACAACCAAGTTCTGTCAAGTTCTGACAGAGCTTTTAACACGGAGACTCCAGAGTGGCTGATAGACAAAGCGATGAGTCTTTTCACAGCTGGAGCCGACCTCCTCAGCCTTCCAGGTTTAACACGTCCCCGGTTCTCTCCGTCGGTGACGAGCTTTAGCTGCTTGGCAGTGACTGTCAAGAAAATCCACTTTTAGGTTTTAAATCAAAAGGGAATCTAAGGCAGCCCTGAAAAGAGTTGTTATGACCCCAGACAATCACTGCCACACCTGATAGTTTACTTGTCAAAGAGTTGCCTCTCTTTCCTAATTCTCCTTCATACTTTGTGAGGTAATTTAAGTGCATGCTTTTGTGTGATATTGTACCCACGGTTATGCTTGTAGACAATGACTCCTTCTCTGTAAAGGTTAATGCCAGCTGTTCCCTCCAGTGTAATCTAAATTTAATTAATCACAGTTTCAAAGAAAGATAAAAGACACCAGATATCTTTAAATAGTGTTTAATGTGGCACACAATAGCTTTAATTAAAAGTTAATTTGATTAATGATATAGGAGGAGAGGTTTACTAAACTCCGTCTTTCAACACAGATTCTGACTCCATTTTACTTATGAGGAAAAAAAAGTCCCAGAGGCTTTTTTTGCAGTTATCACGTAAATAAAGAGTAATTGTTGGAAATAATTGTTGGGAATCCTTCATTTTTAATCTCCGTGGCTTTTGTAGTGAGAACACACTCTTCCAGCTTATCTCTGTCACGTCAGAGAAACCACTTGGGAAACTGACAGCGTAATGTTTGTTTTCCATCTCTTATCTTGGGAATATAAATTGAAATGAAAACGTAATATTGTAAATGTGTAAACATTTGAACTTATGGTCTGCMTGGTGCTATGATAAGGTGTGTTATTGGAACTTCTTATTCTTACATATCAGTTCACTTTGAATAAACGAATCAAATGTGAATTTAATAATCATGAAAAAGAAAACTTGCTCCATGTTTTACAAGAAAAAGTCTAATACTGTCCGAATAGTAATATTGCATTCATTTTAACTGAATAGTTAAAGTTATTAGAAATGTTTTGTGCTGCACTATATTGCCAAAAGTATTGTCTCACCTGCCTTGACTCACATTTGGGATTAAGTGACATCCCATTTCTAATCCATAGGGTTCAATGGGATGTTGGTTCACCCTTTGCAGCTAGAACAGCTTCAACTCTTCTGTGAAGGCCGTCCACAAGGTTTAGAAGTGTGTTTATGGGGATTTTTGACCATTCTTCCAGAAGCACATTTGTGAGGTCACATACTGATGTTGGACAGAAGGTCTGGCTCTCAGTCTCTGCTCTAATTCATCCCAAAGGTTTTTATCAGGTTGAGGACAGAACTCTGTACAGGCCAGTTAAGTTCATCCACACCAGACTCTGCCATCCATGTCTTTYTGGACCTTTCTTTGTGCACTGGTGCACAGTCGTTTGGATGGGTGAGTTTTGGCAATATAGTGCATATTTRTCTTCTTTTCCTCAGATAAAGGCAAATAAATGCGTAAGCCAGTGTTATGGGTTCCCTGTGATCTTCAGTTTTTTTTAAAAAAGTTCCTGAATGCATAGGTGATCAGTTTCCAGTCATTAAAAGTACATAAAGAAGCGCAAAAAGCTTTTTAATCTATGTCAAACATCAAGCCGTCCTTAAATATTTTAGCTGGAAACTTGTCATTTACTACTCCTGGCCAGGCTTACAATCTTATGGAAATTTTTGTAAATTTATGTAAGGAAAAGAAAACTTATGGACAGACTGGGTGCAAAGATTGCGGCAACAACACAACAGCATCACTACCCACCCCTTTTATCCAAACCGGAGTGATATGTTCTTTATGTGTCTTTTTTTGGGCTTAATTAGATAGTTGGGGTCACCCCACAGCCACTTATGAAGTTTAATGAAGTTAACCAATTTTATCTGATGGATGAAAATGTTGGCGAACCTAAAGATCGGGACTGTGCCCTGAGAGCATCCTGAGGCATCGCCAAAATAAAGAAGAGTTTGGAAAACCAAACAAAGCATCCTTACGACACTCTTCTGGTTAAAATCCTGCTCCTGCTAAGTCGTACCCTCGCCTTGTGCACACAAGTGTTCACTATAACTCAAACCTGATCCCATCAAAATAATGCCAGGCGAAAACCTTATGTATTGCTGCTTTACAGTTTTTAGTGTTTCCTATGATGTTCTTTAGAGGGTGGGTAACTAGTTTTGGGGATTATTGTCATAATGGGAGATGTAAGTGGTCTGCAGAAATGTTTTGGTTGTTAGAAAGTGTCAAAGTTAAAGCCATGTGAATGCCTGGATGCAAGTTTTCCCAGCATTGTAAGAAGCTAAACTGATGTACAGTACAGAGTTTACCTGTCAGAGTTCATAATGTTATGGCTCACTGGTGTCCGTCATTTGTTTGAATTGGATTAAGATAGCCTGACGCTGTAATAATTCTTCACCAAATACTGTAGTATCTCCCTGTTCTCAATGTTTATGAAGTTAATCGCACATTATTACCAAATATTTCTCTGCAGTGAACTCTCTCTGGCAGAGATCCAAGTTCTACATCTCTGATGAAATATTTCACATTCTCAGCCTCAGGAAGTACAGTACTTTCTACTGGCAAAGAGGCTCCAGAAAAGTTCTGTTTTGACTTGTTTTGCTTAATTGCTGATTCAATTAAAATGTTCTTCG
>NW_013952714.1:122219-144296 GCF_001266775.1 Austrofundulus limnaeus | reverse complement strand
ATATTATATATTATACTCATAATGTGGGAAGGTGAACAAATTGATTTAGATGGAAATAAGTAGATAATGTTTATAGCAGAGAATTCTCTGAAATTAAATTTGTTAATTAAATTTGTTAAAACTTAATAGTGTGACAGGGCGATAATGCCAAAACAGTATAAATAAAAATGTAATAATAGCCTGGCCCTTGCCATCCTCCGCAGCTTCCCTTCTCTGCTCCGTCTGGGACTTCTCCCATAGAGATGGATTTCACTGGCAGATTTTTAGCCGGGCCAATCAGAGAACAGAATGTCAATTTTCTGTGCAGTGTCTGCTTGTAGTTTATTTTACCTGGGCCAATCAGAGAACAGAACSTCAATTTTCTGCGCAGTGTCTGCTTGTAGTTTATTTTACCTGGGCCAATCAGAGAACAGAAGGTGGAGTTTTAAACGACGTCGTGTTCTGCGCAATGTCTGCTAGTTATTTTAGCATACAGCAGTGGAGGAAGTGAATGAAGCCAGTCCGTGTTGATAAGGCTTCAAATTAAAAGAAATTTGTCTGACAAAGCAGCAGCTCTCATTTGCAGTCGTCACATTCAGCTCGGTATATTTCTCCWCTCTGCAGGGTTGTTTACAGCACACGTGATTTCCAGTTAGCTTCTTAGCTTATCCTCCGTCACAGCGACATACGTCGCAGCCAACTGATCCAATCATTTTAAACTTCAGCAGAGGCCACGCCTCCTGCAAGAAATTGATTCTCTATGCATCAAGTCAGACCCTTGTACGAAGCAAAGTGAAGGACAGGGTCTGGTTTAAACCAGGTTAATGTAATAATGACAGTAGTTAAAAAGTTTTATAAAATGACATTAACATAAACTGCTATGAAGTTTTGACCTGGAGTTGTTTTAGGATGGCAGCATCAGTCCGCTTTGGTTTGGGCTTCACTTGGACTGCCAGTTATCTTGTCAGCCCGTCAGAATCATTCTTAGTTTTCACAAACTGAGATTGTTTAAGGAGCTGTGGCTACAACAAGTACAAGCCCCCAATTTGTGTAAAAAAATCAAATTTTAATGAAAACAGAGAAAACATGCTTTGAATTAAACTGACCTGGACTCAAAGCACTAAAATACACKCCCCCACCTTTCTTTGCATCTTACTGCAACATTAAAAAAATAAATTTTCAGTCTGTTTTGCTGTAATAAATTAACTGAAAGCAAATATTTGGACCCGGAACTTGCCTCTTCTCTTTTTTCTTGTTGAAGGCGTTCACTCTGAATAAAAGTTGTATTTCAGCCACTTTGCATTGTATACTTCCGGTCTGTGCTGTAGCTCGTTACCTTCTGTCAGAACCGCTCAGGCAGGGGGCTGCGGGGTCACAGAGGGGGATATCCTGCCTGTCAGTCAAACGTCAGGGCTGTCAGGTGCGTCGGATTTAAACTCAAGTGAGGAGAGACTGACTGGTCATTAAATTCTCCCAGGGAGGTCGAGTTTAAATTTTTACCAAGGTTCGATGTATTTCCTCAGCTGTCAAGTTGTCTGTGAGTCTGCTTCCATGTATGGATGTCACCTCAGGCACGACTGAGTCCAGAGACGCAGGTTTCCTCTGGATTAATGAGGAATAATGATGGAGGTWCGGATATTTGGAGTTCTGGGTTGCCTGATGAGGTTGATGATTTTTGTTTGTTTTTTAAATATAAATTTCCATGCATGTGAAGCAGCTGATTCTGTCACGTAAGACTAATAACACAAACCACGTATTTAGTTGTTAGCTAAAAGCATCTTGGAGCTTTACTTCTCTAATTCAGAAAAACATAGTTTAAATCAAAGAGCAATCAAATAAATCAGTGTTGGGGAATTTGTGGTGATTTCACAATCTTTTATGATATAGGATTCTGAAATCACACATCATACACAGCTTTTTTATTATTTATTTTTGGTTTCTCTTATAAAAACACTTTTTAATCTTGACAGCTTTTGCCACTGGGGAAAACAGCCGAAGTGCAGCTGATAAAGAACATGTTTCTTTTTTTGTTTGTTTTTTTTAGTACAGTGAACTTGTTTCCTCCTTTCAGACCTTTCATGCTCTCCTCCTCCCCTCTCCTCCTACTCCCTGCTGCTTCTACTGTCATGCCAGCTTCAAAAGTTATAAATCGCCTTTTCACGGCTTGTAAAGGGGAGTCCCTTTGTAAGCTTTTGAATGTTTGGGGTCAAAGCCAGGCTATCGTGGACCCAGAAGAATTATAGATGTGTGAAGTGAGAGTTTGTTATTGAAATGATAAAAAGAAGTCCTGTTGGGATAGTATACCAAAGCCTTCTACAGAAAAAAGAAAGTATTTGAGTTGTTAACTGATTGAAAAAAGGAGGACAAGTGTCCAGAAAAAGCTTTGTTTCTGCTGTTTTTGGTGTAAAAACCACTGAACAGCAACAGAGCTGACCTGTGAGTGCACTCTGCACTGCTTAAAAAGGATATTGCTGCCTGAGAAAGACGCTGGYGACGCTTCATTATCTGAGATAAGACAAGCAGGGATTGATGAGCTCAAATCGTGAGTCGCCGTGAGGAGTGCAGAGGGGTTTTGAACGTCTACGGTTGCTTCAAAAGTTAACAGAACTGCAGCGATCCCCTTGGCCGCTTCCCATCAACCTATGGTGAGGCCATCGTAATGGATAAAACCCAGCAGGATTTTCTCTGGATTAACTTTCGAGTCTGTGTCAAATAAGCTATCCAGGAATAATGAGKCATGGCATTAACCTTGTCCTGACACTCGCAGGTATATTACCTTGGTTTGTTTTACTTTACCTATATGAGGATTTTGCTGTTCGGTGGAATGTAGCAGTTGTACCCAAGGATCGAGGAGCTCCTATCGTCTCATGTGTTCTTAAATGCCAAGAGGGTTTAGCTACTCCTGCAAAGAAAGCTAAATAAAAAATACCTAACAGGTGTGTTCACCCCATGAGGAACCAAAGCAAGAGTTTTAGAGATAACTGTTTATACAAATTATGTTCAGTTTTTATGGTTTTTGGCCATTATTCATGTAAACTGTGATTTGGATCAAAAAAATCCTGTAATCTGGGGTCTTTGATGGTAAATCCAGTGAGAGCAGGCCTTCAATAATCCACTAAAAAGTTCACACTTYTGCACGATAGGATTGGTGACATGTTAAACAAGCAAGTTTGTTTCCACAAGACTGAGCAAAAGTCCGGAAAGTTGAATCATTGCAGACATGACATACACTTCGATAACACTTAAAAGAAAAACAAATCAGATGAAACATTTAAATCCAGGTTTGTATGAAAACGTAATTCCTGTTCATGAATTTTCTTGTGCTTTTCATGCTTTCTGAACAGGATTTTAATTGTAGCCATGTCTCATTTCTAAGAGAATTACAATGAGGCAGCATGTCTGGATCACTCTTCACCGTTCCTTTATGCACCAATAGGATAAATAGCAATAAAACTGTTCTATAAATTTAGAATGGGTAACAATTAGTGGTGTAAGCAAATTATTGATACACTAAATTATTGTGATATTTCATTTGCTGATAATGTATTGATTCTCAAAAGCACTGTGTTGATTTTTAATTAAGACTTAAAATGWAAAAGTGGTTCATTTTTGTGTTGTGCTTTAGCTTCCGACCGCTTGTTGGCAGCAGTCAGCCAGCCTTTTGGTTGTTGTAAGAAGAAATGTGAAATACAAATGCAATATTCTTCTGACWGCATAAAATTAAGGGTGTCCCAATCTGATATCAATATTGGATATTGGTCTGATATTAGTCCAAAAAAACAAGTATCAGAATATATCTGCCTGCATTTTAAATCACAGATGGAAGCAGTCCATGGGTCCACTCCAGGATTTCTGTATAGCATCGCTTGGATCCAGCATACATAACTTAAGTGACCTTGAATTGTTTTGTTTTTATTGTTTTTTTAAGTAATTTTTCAGGGTCTTCTATTTTATTTCTCATTTATTGTATTTGATTGTAGAATGTTTGTATGTTTAAGTAAAAAAAATTACATAATCCATAATGGAAAGATAAGTTGCCTCTGTGAAAAACAGACGAGAATGTATTGATGTTCCTAATACTTCACGCTGTTGATGACTATTGTTTATTGTTTGATTTGAGCAAGACTTTTTAAAGATTACACACACTGCAAGATAAGTGATAAAAGTATGTAGGATTAGTTCTAATATCGAATCGGGTCAATATCAGTATCGGCCAATAATACTCCAGGCTGGAATATCGGTATCGTATCGAAAGAGAAAAAAAGTTCTATTTCAAAATTAGAATCTTTTGGAGAAAATATGTTAATATTACATCTTGCTTACAGTATCCCAATATATTGACTCCTGTGTTTTTTATGTATCATATCACCAAATACTTGCCAATACACAGCCCTAGTAACAATCCTATTCTAGCTGTCATTGAACAAAAGGAGGGATAGACACCACTCTAGGTAGATCACAGTGCCTGAAATAATGACATTTGAAACTGAAAAGAAAAAAAAAGGTAAATTTGACCTCTTTAGTTTCCCTAGCATTTGTGCTTTTTGACCGTGGGACTAAATTGAAGAACCTGTAAAAAACAACAACAAACAAACCACGAATTCCCGAGGAAAACATTCTAGTCAATTCCAAAGACCCCAGCTGACCTTCACAGCCAAGTCTTCTCAACTGCCTTTGATTTATTCTTTCATGTGCCGAGCAGCTCGTATGAAAACACTTAAACATGAAATTTTGATCAGGTTAGAATGTTTATAAAGAAATACTGAGAAATTTGTGACGCAATTTAGGCAAGCAAACATCACTTCTCGTAAAAGAAAACATTCATTTAGTTTGAAGTCCAGGACAAATGTTGCAAAACTCACAAAGTGTTGTCATTTCTCTTTTAAATCTATTTGTAAAAACCCTGCTTGTTGTGTACTGAGACCATTTATTCTGCTACAAAAGCTGCACTTTACAAATGGCCTTTTTTTCCTGTGGCAATGTTCTCTTAATAACCATGCCTGTGAGTTAGTTACTGACTACATTGGTTGATATTGATCAAACTTGAAAGGGGAGCCCCTAAGTGAATGTGAAAAACGTCCAACGGTAATCAAMGATTGACACTTATTATTTCCCTCGRCAAGGTCAKCTTGCTAAATTCAGCTTGTTGCAGAGCTGCAGGACAATCAAGTGATGAGTGGAGAAGAAGGGGTTTGTTTTTGTCTGCTCAAATTTGGCTGTGCCAGAGGGAGGTTAAGCTGTGAGAACAACTTTCAATCACAGCGGATACTTCAGCTCCTGGAGGACACCTGAAAGCAGAAGAGGGGAAATGAATCTTCGCTGCTCTGGTATATCTCCGTTCGACGAGGTGTGCTTTTTTGGCCTGAAATTTCCAGCTACAGCTAATTCTTTTGGGGTGCAAACTCAAATTCAGTCTGAGTCTGTAAATCARACTTTGTGTGTTTTTTAAATTGTAATTTAATTCTTGTAACATACATTTACTGTTGAAAAGCAGACGTATTACTGCACTGTCGGAAGAGGCCAAAGCATGCTCTGGGTTTGAGTTTCAGCCACCGAAGTTTCTACCTGTCACAGTTAAACCTGCTTCTACSTGGACTCACTAAATGCATTTTGGCATGCCCATTTCCTTCTAACATAGCRATTTAAAAGCCAGTTGCTAAATGAGGTCCTGCTGCGCTGTGAGGGAAATGTAAAACCCATCAACTTCGCCTTTTATGAGCTCCTTCCTTCACGTGACATGCCGGTGGAGTTTTTGTTCAGAAACATTCCACCACTTTAGATTAATTCTGTTTGGTTGGAAAAGAGAGAAAGTACAAAAAGAAAAGCTAGGATTGCAATGATTTGGAAAGCATATTTCCTGAGTTGGGAAAGAAATTAAGTGTTTATGGTGGGGCAGAAAGAGGCCGTACTGGAGGCGTTACAGAGGAAAAGACAGGATGCTTTGACTGCATGTCTGTTTTTTTTTTCTCAAGAGGCTCAGATTTTAGTTTATGCTGCCAAAGCAAACACCTCTGTATTCCACCATATAAGATTAAATGTAAATCGTTCACATGCTTCTAGCTTGTGCTTTTTTCTCTCTCTCTCTCTCGCTTCCCTCTGCAGTCGTCCCATTACTGCCTGATTTTTCACATAGAGGCACAGCTGTAAGTTTTAGATTGTATCCGTTGCAGTATTATAGGATTTTGAGTACTGATGTCTGACCCATCCCTAGTCCCACCTGTGTGGGAGATGTTTCACTCGTTTGTGTATACATGCACGCTGTGCATATTATCAGTTTATGTATTGGATGTCAGACGAGGAACGCCACACTTTTCACTCTCACCTGCTTAAGTCCGCTTCTCTTGATCCATCTCCTGTAGTTATCAGGATGATTTTATCTCCCAGCTGGCTGCTGGGAGATTACCAGTGACAAACTGAGAAGGCTAAATCGGCTTGGCAAACTTGCTGAGCCTGCCTGCAAGCCACCCACCGCCCCCTTTGAGCCACTATCTCCTTAACACCACCTTACATGGCCTTGGCATGTGGTCGTCCAAAATACCAGCCTTAACCCTGATAAAGCTCTGAGCAGCTATTGATGACTGCATTAACGTTCAAAAACAAACCCAGTCAGGCCCAAATGTGCACTAATGCAATACTGAATCAATTGTTTGCAGTGTAATTGAATTGTACATATTTGCAAACTTACAATACCTCGGGGTCAAGCTAATAGCAAAAATAAATAAATAAAAAATGCAGTTGATGTTCCTAATCTTTGTTTTTAATAAAATCATAAACAATATACTTTCACTGAAAAAAACAACAACAAGAAATAAAAATAACTCAAGGACTCGAAGAATCTAAACCTTAAATCGGTCCGTTGAGGACAACCTGTTTCACCGGCTGAACCTATTATCTTGTTCTTACTCAAAGAGAGGATAAGATTGTGGAGCTTTCAAAGGCCCTTTAAAACGACCGGAGTTTACGGACACCAGGATTACAGCATCAGAATGTGTGATAGGATTGGATGCTATCCATTTTTAATACCCTTAAACTGTCTTTAAATTATACTGTGGAAAACATTGTTACAGTTGACCTAGAAGGGCTTAAAATGTTGTCTTATTAATGCACCAGCTGTGAACTGGGTCCTGCTGGCTTCACTTTCTAACAAGGAGAAAAGGTGGGGGCACTTAGTCCAGTATTATAATAACCGTCTATGATCCAAAGCTGTGCGGGAAGCAGGTGTTTGTGGATCAGACTCTTTACAACATCCAGTCACTTCTGCCTCTAGTTCTTCCACTGTTTGTCTTGCTTCCTCTACCACAATAGTAACAACCTGTCTTAACATTTTGTCAAATATTTTTTTCAGATTCTAGCTTGCGCTTTATATTTCTCTGCTTCACGCCGTGACAGCTGCTGAACTCTCAGCTGCAAGGCTGACAAAAGCAGCAACACGTCTTATAGAACAGGGCTAATCAGCTAAATTGCTCTGGGGGCCACAGTTCATGCAATCCAACAGCTGAGGGGCCGAACATCATTATGTAAATAAACCAGGTATCACAAAGATCTGTTACTTTTGAAATAGTTTATTTTGCTGTGTTTAACCATGAATACAACATACAGAACCCTATAGTGATAATAAAACAATGTCAAAAACAAAAATAACACATTATGCCTCCTATTTAACACAAATATTATTTTGACATCTCTTACTTGCCAAATTTTTAAATATATTTTATTTTTGACTTTCATAGTTTTATCTTCAACTGCTGGTAGTTTTAATTGTCTTGGGTGTTCATAGAAATTGTTTTACCAACTTCTAGTCAAGATTCTGACGTTTCTGTAGATACCACACATGTACTGTACTGTACAGTATGTCTAGTTAAAAGAACCTATCAGAATCTGTTTTATTGCCATTGTCAATGAACAGGATTCACAGACTAGGAATTTGCTTCGGTGTAAAGGTGCAATAGGTATAAAAAAAGAAGAAAATACAAAGGATAAAGAAAAATATAATAAAATATATAAAACATACTGTATGTACTGTACACCAGTTCAATACATTATTCGGAGCAGACAATATGTTTGGGGTAATGCAGTTAGATCCAATGATAAAAGTGACCAGAAAAACAATATAGTCAAAGTTGTGCTGTTTAAGAAACCAGTGATTAAGTAGAAAACCGGGGGGTTTGGACTTAAGAGATGAARGAGCCAATTGGTGGGATGAACTCTGGTCACTCACGGGCCAGYCGTGATGATTGAATTAAGTGTTTTTAAGGACAATGTTCAAAGCAATGCTGCTGCTATTTTTGAATGGCATGGTATAACTTATAATTGTATTACCGACCAACCAACCCTTAATGAAATTAATGACTTCTACTCTGAGTTGGCTTTCCTTTAGCATCTCCAGAGCTGTATCAGTTGTTTAAAGGCAGTTGACTGTGTGACCCTTGGTTTCTATGGGTTTGTGTTCAAGCTGCATCTCCCATTCAGTTTACAGGTCCGTCGGGCCCATGAGGCAGTGGCAGCCAAAAACACAGCGCTGTTTGTAAAAGGCTAATCATATTAATTTCAGATGACCTCCCCGTGAATAAAGTATGTGATGAGGCCAAACGTAGTGGAGCCACTAATCTACACGAGAACAACTGGGATTTGTTTTCTAATCCCGCTTCCTGACACAAAATCCAAGGAATAACGGACATTTTGGAACTTCCGATGACTCGCAGTTCAGAGAGGATGGTGACAGTGTCCTGTCATCCTGSTGCTTCTGTCCTCATTATCTGCCTCATGTCAGGTGTGACTGATGACCGCTGAGGCTCCAAATGGCAAACGGAACAGTAAAGGTTGTTCTGCCTGCAGCTTATTCTTACCCTTGCCCACCCAAGAAACAGGAAAATGAGTGCTGATGTGGCATGCTGCATCCTTACCCAGGATGAGGGAGCAGTGGGAGACTGGTGGGAGGAAGAGAGCTGGAGCGGAGCCACAATGGCTGCTGTCACAATCTGTTGTACCTCAGRGTCATTCTAAGGAAGGGGCTGGAAAAACTTCCCCCCACACTGTGACCGCCTTCACCAGTTTAACAAATAAGACATTCATAAGCATGTAGCATMATAGCCGGCTGATTATATCCTGTGTCTTTTCAACTGTAAATCRTCCTCTGGCCTTTCAGAAGGCACCTGAGAGACAAAGAGATGTATTGTTGTAATGAGACATTTTATTGGCTTCGTTCTGTCAGAGGTGGGCTCATATGGCCAAAAACCCCTTCTAAAGTAAGTTTAAAGATTTTAGGTAGACATTGACCCTCCATGCTGGTCAAGCTGGCTGTTACTCCCACTTAAGTATTGGAAATTGTTACCAACTATTAAATGAAGAGAGAAAAATGTATAAAAACATCAAGTTACTATAAAAAAATATATAAAAAAGTGAAACCCTTAGGTCAACTCATAGGGTCTCGGGGTGCTGTACATACAAAAAATTAACACAAAACTCATTGATTTTTCTTAAACTGTTACTTGTGATCAAATTGAACWAAATGCCATAGGAAGGATAAATGACCTATAGTTTCAGCGATAAAGATAAAAACCTTTCAGGAGGTTTGATAATTGACTAAAGATATTTTCTACTCTATCCATTTTTTGTCTTGTAAATCAGCACATTTTCTGCAATAATTGTCAGTTTTACAATCAATCACTTTGTTGCCAAGGTACAACGATTTACCAGTAGAATTCTGTGCTGAGATTTAGTTGGGACAGTCCATTTTGCAAAACTCTTTCAAACCATTTTTGAAAAGTCTTCTTTTGTTCTGTAAGAACCATCTCTTTGCACCACCACGATRTTTATCTTCATCTTAATCTTAGAGTTATAATAGTCAATAGATGACAAGTTAGGCAGGTGATGCAGATATAAAATAAGAGATATCTAACATACAGTAATGTATAACTCCACGTTGCTGCTGAGTTACACTTCACACAGGTTATATTCCCATAATATCAACTTTGTTTGAATAAACTTACATCATTGAAGAATGTGTATGGCTAAACTGATAATTTACCAATGCACAGGGGTAGCTTGAAGAGACTGACATCTTTGGTAAATGGACTTAGATACCGCAGTCTGTTTCCAAGCATTCCCAGTATGAAGGGATTATAGACTGACATGTAGCTGAAGCATGCCAAGTTAAAGATAAGAGGCTAAAGGTGTCACAACTATCTGAGCCAGGATTTAATGTTTAGTCTTTGTCACATCTTCTCTTTAAAACCCTTGCTGTGCTCTRTGCTAACTCTCCAACCTCTGCATGAAATGAATTTACCACCCCTAGTGTGTTCAGGAAACCAGAAGTTATATGCATAACTGTGGCTAGACAGATACCGTATACCAGTGATTCACTGGGTCTTGGGGTGCTGTAATTCACAGTTTGAGTGCACGTTGTTTGGATCTCTGCCGTGGTACAGTGTTGGAAGCATGAGGACAATGAAAAGGAGGTTGCAACCTTGAGCTCAGTGAGCCACGTTGGATATGAACTCTCTATCTTTCCTTTCCCTTCTGAACCCGCTCATTGGGATTCTAGACAGTCCATGCAGTAATGCCACTTTACCCCAGGCAATCCTTGTTTCCTAATTCTGCTCGAGCTGTGAAGGGATAACCCTGACCCTGAGCTAATCCCAGATTAGACCAGAGTATAAAGAGTCTCCACTGCTAACCAATGACCTGTGATCTCTTTGTTTCTCCTGGCTCCTGTCCAAGCAGCCCTGCTGACCACCAAAGTGAGGACGATTTTATCAAAATATCAACCAAAGATCAACGTCTGAGTCATTTCTGAAAACTCTTTACAGGTTCAGTTATGATAAGGAAGGATTGCTAAATTAGACGTGTGGAATGAAAATTTGGTAAAATGTGTTTTTTATTTGTGTGCAGGCTTTTAATAGAATTCATGTTCTGTAAAACAGAGACAGATTTTTTACAGATGTGACTCATTAAATGAAAATTATCAGCATGGAGGTTCTTCTTTTCTGAATACGTTTCCAAGTTCTTCAGCCTCCACAGTTAGACATCTGTTCTTATATATTCTCACCAGATTGAGAAAATTTGACATTCATCTGTTTTGAGAGAGGCTAAAGGCCCAACAATGCATGTCAATGACCTAAAATGTGAAAATTGTCACATTTTGCTGAAGAATCAGGAGTATTTTGTGTTTGGATTGCCCGGTGCTTCTTGCACCAAAGCCCATCTGTCTGCTGCAGGAGTTTATATAAAAATGGGGATGATGTGGACCACCTCCCCCTCATCATCTCTCCCTGTCCATCAGCACGCTGGACTTGGCAGACAGCAGGCGAGGGGCTTAGGTGATGGGAGCCAGAGGCCCAGTGATAAGGCCATCTCTTCACTTGAGAGCTCATCAGAGCTGACAGTGAATACAAATTGGTGCCATTAGCAAAGCGGGGGGAGTAGATGCAGGGTGGTGGGGGTGGGGGTGGACTACAGTGGCTCCTAATTATAGAGTGGGTGAGTGCCCCAGGTCAGCAGTGGGAGTGTAAGGGCGTGGGGTGGGGGGTAGTTGTAACGAGGTGGCAATGTTGCTAAACAGCAAGGTGTCACACCTCCCACTGACACGGAGTATTGTGGTTCGACTTCTGGATGCTGTGAGGAAGAACATGATGGTTAATGATGTGTGATGTGGGAGCACCTTCAGACCATATCCATTATTCTGTTTACATGGAGCATCACATCTTCTCACTCCAGGGGAACTTATGGCAACAGAGAACAAGCAACACACATGTGAACCATTAAGGTGACTTATTTCAATATAGCTTTGTGTAAAATACACAGACTTAGATAACCTTAGACTGAGCCCTGCCATCCCATCCACTGTTAACTCTTGTGACAAAATGGAGGAGCAAAAATGGCGACCAAACAGGGCAACGACTCACAGCCATAATAACTATTAAATAAACAGCAAGCCCAACTGGACCTGTGTCCTAAATTATCTGTAATATTTTTACAATAAATTAATAATTATGATAATGTAATTTAACAATCATGTAGAACAGCAAAAAATATAATTTAAAATTTAATTTATAATTTATTTAACAGTGATCTAAACTAGACCTGAAGTCAGTAACTTAACTTTGTAGTTAGTTGAAAAATTATGACTTCAACAAGTAATAAAGTATATTTATTATTTCTTCCTGTCATAATTAATAATAATAAATATTTACCAGTCAATACTCAGTAAATGTTCTCTCTATACTTGGTGAAACTGGTCTTAGCTAACCATCTCCTCAACAGGTTCGGTTTGTCTATTAGAAACCTAAAAATAATAAAATATGAAATATTATTTTGCTCTGTGTAAATATTATCTAAATCAGAGGTCGAATCAGTTTGTAACATTRAATAATTTGGGTTAAATTGTAGCATGATTCAACAGTGTTACGTTCTGTTTATATGCTCCATAAACTAATAACTGCTAACCAGTTCAGTAAATATTGCATCAYTTTTATAAGCTTATTTTAATTTTAAACTGTCATATTATTAACTTCAGTTCTGCTCAGATCACATTGAGCTAAATAAGATCAAATCTGCTTACTTGTGTTGTGAAACGAGATGTTTTCCTGTTTATCTTCCATAAATAAATCCATAACACACAACTTTATCTTTCTGGCATTATTTAAAACATTAGATAGATTATATACACTCTAAAATAATACTAATTTTGTTAATTACTATTAATGTTTTTTATGATGTCTACATCATCAGTCCTTTTTTTTCACTATGTTGCCAACATGTACAGTAATCATAAATACAGACTTTAGCCCTTAGCTTCTACAGTCGATCACATGCTTTCTGCACTCTCCAGTAGTTCTATATACCTCCATGGTAAAATATGACCTTTATTTTTTAAAGGCTTTTTGTCTCTTGTGATTTGATGTTTTTTAATATGCACCTCTGAAACAAGACAAAGTGTAAAAGTTTCAAAAGTTTTTTTGGTCTGTGTAATAAAATAATCCATCTAAAAACGGATAATAAATTGTGTCGATTTAAAAACATTTTAACTTGTTATTGCTGAGTTTGAGTATTGTCAGAGTGGACTTGTGACCCTTCCCAGGAGATACGCATCAGTTGCCTCATGACATGACAGAAAAGTGGGAAAAACCAATGTATGGATTAGTTGTTATTTTGAGTCACTAGTCTTTGGTCTTTCAGGGTGACAGGCTCAACAGCAGCTCATTTAACATTCTCCTGGCCAAAGATAACCACAATAAATGTCAAGAAGTTTTCAAAAATGTTCTGAAACCACTTGGTTTTTCCCAGCCGTTACTTCATCCTCCCTCTTTTTGGAATCTGAAGCTACTAATAGAGCGTTAACACAAGCTATTAATTTCAGTTCACTGTGGGACTATTGAGATCTGATGAATGCAATTCTTTAGCAGCAAAAGGTGTGGAGTCCTCCATATATTTAATTTGACTTCATACAGGATGTGTTACTATTAAGATTTTATCATTTCAACCTGCTTGTACAGTGTGACCTACCTTCAATTATCCTTTGTTTTTTTGTTTTATGTTTTTGTAAATTGCACAGATTTTTAAAATGATCTGGATTGTGGCATCTTCTCCATCACAGTAAGATGAATGAAAGCTTGAGGGTTTGTTATTTACTGMTTGCTTCTAATTTTAAACTGAACTTGAGTTTAAATTCCACCTTATCAGATGGTTAGAACTGTATAGAAGAATTTAGACTTTTATGTAAAACAGCAGGAATAGGTGTTTATACATTTGTTCGAGTCTAACTCTGTTTTAAATGTGAAAAAATGCTGTCTGTCAATAAAAACCGTGATTTCCCAGATAATTTACTAAAAATATTCTTTTGTTCTGAAGATAAAACAGATAGTGATCAGTGATAATGGAAGAGCTTTGCGCTAACTTTGTGCTGTTATCTTGTTGTACCGTCATGCTTGTCAGGTTGAAGGAAGATGACTGTGTTTACTTTGATAGCAGCAAGCTGCAGAGCCTGTTGCTCCACCAGCAGAAATCCACAGAAAGCAGCAAAGCTTGAAGAACCTCARAATAGAATTCCATTCCACTGCAGGTTGGCTTATTCTTCACCACCAGTGGGTTAGATCATATCTTGGGATCTTATGATTTTGCATGTTCATCTTCTGAGTGACACAACCTATCCAAGGCTACGGTCACAGTGCAGGTCTTAATGTTGACTTCAGATTTATTTTTTTTTCTCAGACGGTCATTCACGTTTGAAATGTGACCTCCAGCCCACTCCACTGTGAGGCTTTTATGGTTCTGAGACGACAAACTGAAGATAGAATCAAACCAAAGTATTGATCCGACAGTTTCAAGCGGTCCAACACTAACATTGGTATCGTATGTTGCTGCAGATTCTCAGTCATCCAGGACATGGCAGATTAATAGAATCAAGACAAAACAACTGGATTTAAACTGCACGAGGCTTGTGTCAGTGATCAATCTGCTCATTCCTACTTTAGTGATGTAAAAGTTGGATGAAKTGTGGCACGACCATTCAGACTTGGGTCGCTTTGAAAATGTATCAGATTTAGTACCATAAAGGGAAAAGACCTGAATCAGATTTGAAAAAGTTGGATTTGTCTAACACATTCTCATGTCGGACTCGTCAACAGATTGACGCTTGGGCAGGGACCGCCTGCGTCCAGTTTTGACACTTGGTGAACCCCCTGCGCGTCCGTCCTTGCCACCCATGGCTTTTCCAGGTTGCGTCACTTAGGGGTCTTTGGGTCGGGGGTCTGAGGTTAACATGAGGGATCAAGATTAATGGTTAATTTGAGATACTGGGGTCAGGGATAGGCTGTATAAAGCTAATTTAGGTTAAATTTAGGGTCTGGGACGGTTAGTTCTCAAGAATTCTCTACATTAAAAAATGGTTAACATGAGGGTTCAGGMTTAATGGTAAATTTTAGGGTCTGTGGTCAGGGATAGGCTGTATAAGGCTAATAAAAGTTAAATTTAGGATCTGRGATGGTTAGTTTTGCGCATTTCCTACTCTTGTAAAAAAATATGATGACGCGCTCGTCCTCCTCTGCCTCATCTCGTAAAGAACGGACATGCAGGGGCTACCCGGCGCATCTGAAAGTTGACGCAGACAGCTACCTGACCAAGCGTCAATATGTTGATGCGGGGAGCATGAGAATGCATTGTGGTATCATATGTTGCTGCAGATTCTCAGTCATCCAGGACATGGCAGATTAATAGAATCAAGACAAAACAACTGGATTTAAACTGCACGAGGCTTGTATCAGTGATCAATCTGCTAGTTAAGTGATGTAAAAGTTGGATGAAATGTGACACGACCATTCAGACTTGGGTCGCATTGAAAATGTATCAGATTTAGTACCATAAAGGGAAAAGACCTGAGTCAGATTTGAAAAAGTTGGATTTGTCACGTTTAAATTGTCATAAAAAAGTAGATTTTTGCTCACATTTGCCTGCAGTGTAAATGTAACCTAATGTGACACTGTGGCCACTTTTCTTTCCCCCTCCTCACACAGTGACTAAGCGAGCCAAGCAGCTGTTGCGTTCTTATGCTGTTATCATTCTGTCTTTTTTAGTAGTGCAACCAACCTCAGGCCCACTCCAGTAATCACACAGGCATTCTTTAACAACTCTGTCACTTCTCTACTGGCTTTGAAGCGTACAGCTTACACAAACCAAAATGACTTGTGGAAATGTTTGACATGGAGACAATTTGTGTTGAAAGAATCCATTGAATGAGACCTGAAGTTGCTATGGGCCCCGAAAGTCAACGAATAAAAGTGGTCATGCTAATAAGATAGCTGCGCAGGTGGTAACTTGGGTCTCCAGTGTGCACAACCATTAGAAGGCTCTTTAATCTCTATCTGCATGTTAGTATTTCAGTGATTGCCCCTATTTGAGGTGCTTCCTTATCCTGGAACAACAGGAAATCACTGTGAGAAAGTAGTGCTAGATTAAGATAAGAGTGAACAAACAGCAGCTGTCAGATGGAGGTATCTGGATATAAACCTGCAACACTCAGTAAATACCAAACTCAATTTGTATGTAAATGGCACGTCATTTCAAAACATGAGCTAAATTTCAATATAAAAGTACATTGTCCCATTGTATTCAAAGGATAATCYAAGTATAACAGGAAATGACGCTTGAGGTGTTTTCTTTTTGTATCTTTGGCTTCGTTCACACTGCAGGCAAATGCAACCCAAATCTAATGTTTTTTAATAATGGTCTGAACGCGACAAATCTGACTTTTTCAAATCCGACCCAGGCCGTTTCAGTATGTGGTTCTAAATCGGATACATATCTGATGTTTTCAAAGTGACTGCAGTGTGAACGCTCATGTCACATTTCATCTGACTTTTTCATCAGTGAGGAGGGGGTGAAGGATTGATAAGACACTAACCTCAAGTCACGCTGTTTAAATCTGTAGCTCCATGTGTTTACAGCTCCAAAACACAAGTCCAGTTGCTTCGTCTTTTTGATTTTGATTTTGATTTTCCATGTGGTGGACAGTATGATGGTAACGTCCAGTGTTATTGTAGACAGTACAGTAGACATTGATCCTAAAGTTACTCAGTCGATACTTTATTTCCAGCTCGTTGTTTTGTTCCAAAAATAAAAAGCTTCACCGGAGCATCCAGACAGAGGCAGGTTCAGATATAAACACTGAACCAAACAAGCACGTCAGATAATGATTTAATCGGCTCTGATTAAACAACTTCAGATTCGACATGCTAAAAGTAGTATCCATGCTAACTCTGTAAACAAACAAGCTGGCTGAATGAGACGTCACGTCTTTTTCTGTGCATGTAGGTCACGTCAGTGCTGGATGGAGGTCATATTTAAAATGTAATGTGAATGTTCACACCAAAAGATCTTTTTTTTTTTTTCAAAAAATCAGAATTGAGCTTTAAGACCTGCAGTCCGAATGTAGCCAGTGAGTATATTTTGTAGGAAAATGTCAAGCCATTAGCACGTAACAGTGAAATACCACACAACAGTTAAACATTTACGTTTGTGTGTGGATTGGTCAAATGAAATGCATTTTGATCATCTTTAGGCCATGGAAATTTTTAAAAGCAGAGTTTWTCTGCAATACATGAAGAACTAGGGGACCCATCGTATAAGCTCGTTTATGATGGTTTCATAAAAAAAACCTGTCCATGCAAATTACAAAAGCCTAACTACATAAGCACTTTAAACTTTTAACAATTTTAATTTAAAAATGTACTCCTGTCTCTCGCCCGTCCACAATACAAGCAAAAAGAAATCTCCTGGTCAGCCTACAATGCATCTTGTTATAGGGTGGGCTGAGAAGGATACACCAGACCCATTCTTCAAATCTGTGCAAAAGGAGGATGCACATGTCAACTTTCGGCGTGCTGATGTGACATAATCGGCCTTTGAAGCCCCTGAGTTTAAACACAGCTTGAGTGAACAATCTCATCATTTAGCGGTGCGTTTTTCAGTATTTTTATTGCTAATGTTTTGACAGAAAAAAGTTTTAAAATATATGGAATGGTGACAGTCTTTTAAATAAGATCAAACCGTCGCCCACAGAAAAAAAAGATTTGATTTGTAGCTGAAAATAAACAGACTCGTTTTTCAATAAAAACTGAAAAAGTAAAAATTACTAGGAAAAAACAGTCCTCCTAAATCAGGGAGCAGATTTCAGGTGTTTCCTCGGAAGCAATTTCCACTTATTTCAATGAGAAACTTAATCGTACCCAGGAAAGTAGGACGACCGTCGTACTGGTCCACAGGCAGCAGACATTCTGAATAATTTAGCGACTGAGGTTCACACAGAGTAATGACAATTATGTTATGTTGTGTGAATCTCTTAGACCTGTGGCTCTGTCGCCTGTGGCGTCTCGACTCATTACTGCACCTTATTAAAAGTTGACCCAACTGCCAACCCTGCAGCTCTGCTGCAAAATGTCTCTGAAGCTTATTGTGCTCTTCCATCAGTGTTCTGCAGTGGAACAGGTCTTCAGAGAGTTGGAGGAATAATAACACCCTCTTATCCCGAGTTTTGCTGTTTTTCATTGACGGCGTTCAAAATATTTGCTGAGGATTCTTGACAAGATTTGCCTTTGATGTGTGAGAGCATGTCACCTCTCCCGCCCTCTCTTAAACACCCTAATTATCACCCCTGCCACTCCGGTGTGTGTGAACTAAGACACCTCTTTCTGGCGGGTTGGGAAGTGCCTCAGGGCCCAAGCTCAGGTAGAGCAGCTTGTTCGTGAGCGCCAGAGGCACCTGTGGTATTTTTGTCACTTTAATACACTATCTTAGCATGATGAGTCAAACCCTTTTTTCAGCAGAAAACCACTTAATTTGAAATGTTTTGATTAAATGGAACATAGCAGGTGCTTTTCATTGCTAATCAAGACATGACGGACTTGATCCGTTTACCGTTTTAAAACCACAGAGCTGTGATCTGAGATTATTGTCGCACATTTGCTCATCGGCCCACCTGGTGAGGGTCGCAGAAACAAACTTTTGTCTCGTTTCGTTGCAACCTCCCACCCCACCCCACCCTGCACACCTCTCCGCAGGGAGTTCTTCACTCTTCAAGCACAGACATGCTCGGCACTCACTCTGGCAGTGGCCTGCGCTTTTAATTTACCCGATTTGAAACCGGAGAAATATGCAGCGGAGGGAAACACCCATATCAGTGTCATGTGGCGAAGCGCACACTACGCTGTCAAGCGCCAGGATGTGTATTTACCCCTTTGTAATCCCATCTCGTTCTGCTGGCAGCTCTTTTCACCCGCTGTACTGCTGCAGAGACATCGCCACCCTTAGATTGCCGTTGCATGCCTGGAGAGAGAGGGTGTTTTTTTTATGTTCAAACACAAATATTTAAAATTTTGACAACTAGGTTTTTCACCTGGTGATTTTTGGAGATTTTTTCCAGAAGAGTTATGTGAATGCAGTTATTGTCCCATAGTGACAGAAAGTTTCTCTTTACCTAAAGCACATTGGAGGGTGAATAACATGTAAAATTTAAGCTGTGCCTTCCCTTGTGCAGCAGCACGATGGAAATTTATTTCATGTACCACAGCAATATACTGTGTTTCTTATTTCTGTTTGCTCTCGTGAGTGCATGCTCTGCTCATGAACTCCTCCTGTCCAAACTTATTTCCAAAGTAAATTCAGCCCTTTGGCTATTAATTTAGGACAGGGAGAGTTGCTTTAACATGCAGGCCTGCAGCCCCGGAGACTAGCAGCAGCAGCCAAATATTCTCTCAGGAGGAGGGGGGGAGGGGGGGGGGGCATGTCTCCTCTCTGTGTTTCCACGTCTTTTTTAATTGCACATGAAAATATAAAAGTATGCAACTGTAGTGATTTGAGGAAAGGGTTGTATTGCTGCCGTGGGATGTACTCTTTAGTTTGACTGAAAGCTTTTATTGCAGGACTTTCTTTGAAGACTCGTACAAATCTACTGTACATGAGTACTGCAGGTGTTTGGTCTTTATTGCACATAAAAACAGTGTTACATGTCTTGCAAGTAAATGAAGAACTCAGCTATCATTTTCAAACAATTTCCAGTAGATCTAGGTCATGTCATGATAATAAGAGAAATCATGGATGTAAAAATCCTAGTGTGTTTAATAATTTAAGGTGTAGTAAAGGTCCACCTCTGCAAAGGCAATACTGATATTTATTAAAAGCCTCAATACTTCCATCCYTCSATCCATTATCTATACCAGCTTATTCCTTTCAGGGTCATGTGGGTCACTGGTGCCCATGTCCATCAGCCACAGTGCGAGGGGCAGGGTACACACTGGACAGGTCGCAAGTCCATCACAGCCTCAATACTTGTGTTTACATAATCATGAAAGTACCCTCACCGTAAAAGCACATAGTCTCCAWTCTTAAATTTTAGACAGTAATTTTGTTGTTGTGTGATTTACGAATTTAAGATGAAATTAGCAGTATGATTTCAGGTCTCAGAGGTGAGGTTTTTTCAGAACCCCTCCATAGAGGTGTAAAACCAGCTGCAGTCTGTGGTTATTCTGTGCTTGCATGAGATGCAGAACAACAGTGAGCAAAAGCACAATGCACACCTCATCATGCAAACTCCACCCACTGAGAAAGCACACCTCACTCAGCACTAGGCGTGTCCCAATACAACTTTTTTACTTCCGATATGATACAGATTAGTGCAAATTTGAGAATTGGCCGATACCGATATRGACCTGATACCATATCAGTACAAATCACACACATTAACCTGTTTTGTAGTGTGAAATCTTAGAAAAGCCTTAATCAAGTCAAACGGTGAAAAAGAGTAGGTATGAGAAATATTGGCCCATTTATTTTTAACCAATGGATCACATACATTTAAATTGAAGCGCATTCTACAATTTATTAAATAAAATTAATTAGAAGACCCTGAAAAATAAAAATAATAAAAACAAAATGTACTTTTAAAGTGTAAAATAATTCAAAATCACTTCAGTTACTTATTTTTACCATCTGTCAGCCTGGTGCTGCTTTTTGGTGGGAAAAACTGAAGGTGAGGACAAAACCAAAACCCCACATTATTATCCAATGTCCAACTGTTCAAAGTTAAGAGTCCACAGCTCCAATTTAACTGACTGTGCCCAGAACAACGTGATCTTTGCACTTAATCTTCACTAAAACAAGTGTGTGAACAGATTAAACATRACTCTAATAACAAGAGCAAAAAATAAATAGTAATAATCAGTTAATTAAATTGATAGCTACKTTTTCTACTGCTGCATTTCCACTTTCTACAGTCCGAGCATCATGTGGAGATTAGCCTCTCYCTCCTGCAGGGAGCAGTTTTTTACCACTGTGTGCTCGTATTCCATGACAAAAGCTGCGCTCTCCTRTCTTCTGTCCATCAATCCCAGAGCTAATCCACGGGCAGCATTCTGCTGATGTCAAATTGGTAAGTMTGCTGTACTCGCTTATAGAACGACCGACTGGACCAGAGAGGAGGTTCTGAAACTGYAACCATGGAGACACACTGAACTGAGCTGAACCGCATAGCTGCCGCCAGGGTGGAGAGTCGAACCTGGTTGTTTRTCCGGTTTAAAACGTACAGGGTTCTGTGCCCCCATGGAAAACCTGTGCGTGACAATTTTGCACTTAGCTTCAACTCTGTTTATGATGAAAAAGTACTGCTGACATCACTACTACTTTTTGCTACTTTGTTAGTGCAGCATGTTGTTGTGATCACGTGGGCTCTGCATGCTGGATCCAAGCGCTGCTGGATAGAAATGCTGGAGRGGACTGCTTCTATCCGAGTGCTTATTTATCWGAGATTTTAYATGCAGMCCGATAAAGTCCGATAATTGTTTTTTGGCTGATATCGGACTGTTACACAATATCATTATCGAATCGGGACACCCCTACTCAGCACATAGGTTATTTTGTGTCAAAATTCAACTGTTTTAAAGTGACCGTGCGATAGTTCGCCATTTCCCATCTGACAACCATGCCCGACATGGATACTGCAGTGGATTCATGTCAACCATCTTGTTAAAAATGTTTATTCGCCACAATAAAGATTGAAAAAATAAAAATAAAAAGRTACTGTTTCCAGAGACCATCCTCGTGTAAACAGGGCTAGTCTATCTGAAWGACCCTTTTAGTGTTGACCTTTTTTCCACCCAGAGCAGAGTGTTGAATTATGGGAACTCCTCCAGATGCTTGGAGAGAGGAGCAGACTGTTGGTGTTCAGCAGACTGAAGAATGAAACAGATCACCGCTTACTSGTGTGCCTCACTCTGCACTTCTCTGTTATCACTTAATGTCCTGTGCATGCATAAACTCACCTACAACACAGAACACTGGAGTAATTAACTGAAAACATTGCTCCCTTTTTATATACAAAGGCTGCTGTGCTACTGTAATAATGCAGGAAAGCAAATAAAATTTAATAAAGAAAGTTTTTAGACTCACAGAGTGGGGATCATGTTCCCTCTGTGGATTACTTTCACTCGTAACAGAGCCATTGCCATTCCTTAAAGGGGGGGGGGGGGTTGTTCCTGAAACAAAGCACCCACTGTGTGTGTGTGTGTGTGTGTGTGTGTGTGTGTGTGTGTGTGTGTGTGTGTGTGTGTGTGT
>NW_013952714.1:120326-122202 GCF_001266775.1 Austrofundulus limnaeus | reverse complement strand
GTGTGTGTGTGTGTGTGTGTGTGTGTGTGTGTGTGTGCATACCCCCCGGAGTGATTCTACGCACAGTAATGGCTACTTTAAGACTTGATCTGGTTCTAATAGACACACTTATACTCTGCTTCTAGCTCTTAAATCTCCTGGATAAGTCTCTGCATGCTGTCATGCTCTAATGTGGCTGACAAAGAACACAGCGGCTCAGCCCCTCTGAGCCGTTCATATAATTGTAATCTACAACTGCAAATTTGTAGCTGAGCTTGGGAAACGCTGGTTTCAGAGTGCAATCTAATACGTCAAGCTCAATAAACGGATCAGGGATCATTTCCTAATTTGATTTACCAGCTCGTATTTCAAATTATTTAGGCAGCAAATAAATGCTTCTGCTTCCCACTAMGAATTAAAACACATTTTAGCACAACCCAATCTTTTCTTTTCATGTATTCGGTGTGGAATTAAAAAAAATAAAAAAAGCCTCTCTGCTGTGTTTTCCTGAGCAATACAGTCCCTCTGCGTGTGTTTCCAAACTGATTGGGACTTGATGTTTGGCTGGCAGCAGCCTCGGCCCGGAGACCTGCTGGGCAGCTTGACCTCCAGAGCAGAGTCTCAGTCGAGCTCAGTCTGCTGCCATTAGACATCCTTGGTCAACGTTTCAAACAAGCACAATGCTACYTGGCGCCYCCTGAGGCGWAGGTTGACTTTGAGGCAGGGCTGACAGAAAAGGGGACTGAGGTCTAATAGCTGGAARGACTTAAAATAATAGATCAGCCATTTGGAAGTAAGTTTCTGTGTAAAAGCACCCCGTGTCTTACCGTTTGTGTATAGCTTTGTGAATGACCTCAGTGTGGCGAAAAACAGATTACATTCAACTGGACTGATGAGCTAATGACTAGTCCAAACAGAGACATGACCCAAGTGAAATATGTCTTTTTAAATTAACTAAAGTCTCCAGAATTTTATAGTAGTTGATGCAAACATTGTGTTTTTACATTTTTGCACTGCCATCATTTTAGCTTTACKTGGGATTCTATGGTTATTTAAATAAAAAGCAACAGGGCCAGCAACATGAGCGTCCAGGTGTCACATGCAGTAGAAATTTTATATTTCTGCCCACCAAAAAATACCAGTGGTTTAAAGGTCTAAATAAAATGTTTTGCACAAACTAGTGGGACATTTTGAAGACTGCAGTTGTTTAAAGAAGTGGGTCCATTTGGAGTAGCTGTTTGTCTCGTTATTGTCCTGTGATGGACTGATAGCACACCCAGGGCGTCCCCCACCTTTTGCACAGTGATGGCTAGAGATGGGCACCAAGTCYCCCTCGACCCTACACAGAAAAGTGGGTAAAATGAAATGGCTGGATGGATGTTTTTAGCTTGTATATATGGTCTGGATGGACCCACTTCCACAGCAGATTGCTGCTGGCATACAACTCATATTTTTCTCTTTATAGCAGTTCATGACAACATGGTTCACAGTTGTCATTTTTAGATTACAGTGATGTTTTATACACACGTCTTCTCAATGTTTACAGTCACTTTACTCAGTTTCTCCTGTTTCTCTTGAGCTCTTAGTTTTATTACTGATCTTAAAACTTTGACACATCACTGTATGGTGTACACAGGGATGGTCTTTGTCTGCATTTAGATTGAATTATTGGTACACTATATTGTCAGAAGTATTGGCTCACTTGACATGACTCACATATGAGCTTAAGGTACATCCCATTCCTAATCCATAGGGTTCAATATGATGTTGGTTCACCCTTTGCAGCTAGAACAGCTTCAGCTCTTCTGGGGAGGCTGTCCACAAGGTTTAGAAGTGTGTTTATGGGGATTTTTGTCCATTCTTCCAGAAGCACATGTGTGAGGTCACATACTGATGT
>NW_013952714.1:110702-119501 GCF_001266775.1 Austrofundulus limnaeus | reverse complement strand
CCCCTAATCTTGAATCAACTTAAGTCTAGTCTAAAAATGTAGAAGCTGATTTCATTAAGTATATTTAATATTTAGTAATATTTAGTATTTTAATTGTTTTATGTGACCTGAATTGATAATGCCCTATGATAATGACCAGGGTGTACCCCGCCCCTTGCACAGTGACTGCTGGACATGGGCATCAGTTGACCCCTGTGACCCTGAAAGAAGGAAGTGGGTAAAGATAGATGGATGAATGGATGGATAAATAGCTARTTGTTGGTCTTGTAACATTGAACCGTATTTTAAGGAAGAGATTTTATGTTTTATTTTATTGTAATGTTTTTTGTCTGGGTTGTTAAATTTTGTCTTGTGAAACTTTGTGTTTTGTTGTGCGTTTTGACCAGGACACTCTTTTCTTTTTTAATCTCTGTAATTTTCTCCTGGCAAAATTAAGGAAATAATGAATAAACTTACAATGCTACCTCATTACATTTGAGTTATTTTATCAGAAATAWATTTCTGCTGGATGCAACCCTGGCACGCCTCTGCTACTATTGTTGCTATGTACCCCGTTAAAAACCACAGATAAGTAAATAGGTAATGTTTAAAGTTGTAAAGTTTTATAAAATAGCGTTTGCATAAACTGTTCTAAAAGTTTTGAGATTGAAATTTTGTTTTAGATGCTGGCAGTTCATTTTGGTTTTAACTGCTTTGGGCTAGCTGTTTGCTCATCAATATCAACATTTCTCCAAATTGAAACCTTTCAAGAAGTTTTATCCGACAGATGAGATTTTTTTTGTTTGTTTGTTTTTACTTTTACACACAAAAAAATTCAAAATGGTAGAGCTATCAGTTTAACACTTTTCATAACAAGTGTTTTTGTGGGATGTTTCAACGGCTTTTATTCTGCGGTATTAGAAAGCCAGATGACCTGCGAGTCTTTTGCAGAACTCCAAATGAACGACACGTAAGATTGGTTTCTGTAGGAGTCTCCTTTGATTTGATCTGCGGCGCAAATCAACGTGGGGCTTAAGGTGTGAGGGGAAAATGTTTCATTGGAGGGAGTTCTTCAAGTTTTAGACCTGACACAGAATTCACACACGCTGCCTCGATGTGGAGCGATGTGTAGATTACACACGTTTGTTTCTTAAATTGCAGTTCTCTATAGGGCGTGTTGTTGCTTCTCCCTGCTCACATTCCCTCCTCAGCTGACAGATGGTCCCGTCCAGCTTTACTCTGACAACAAACACTCCCTGAGAAGTTGCTGACAACCTGTTTCAGGAAGGACTTTAGCTGGCCCTCGGGTGTGTGTGTGTGTGTGTGTGTGTGTGTGTGTGCAATATAGTCTTATTTGCGCACACACAGAAAAACACAGGGAGTCATCATTCAACTTAAAACTCCAACACAAATAATCAAAGGCTCTGACCACATGGCGGTCCTGTTCACAGAGCTCTGACAGATGCCAATCACTCTGCTACCCTGTAAACATTTCTTTGGTGGGCACATTTATTAAATCAAACTATATAAATATAGCCAATTTAATGCTGTTAATCTTTGCTTATTGATTTAAGTCCTTGTTAAATTTAGAACTGGCCTGAAAGACTGGTAAGATCAGATTCCTCTGAGAGTCTGTTTTAAAAAGGTCCAGAGTTGGTGTTTATTTTAAGACCCAATGTTGGACAAGTTGATGGCTATGCATGTTTGGGCGCCCTGCTCTCTTCCTTAGGAACARCCAAAAGGCTTGCAGGAAGGGTTCTTGGTAGCTTCAAACACCGAGAAAATGACCACACGAAAAAGAGCCTGCAAACAAAAATASTGACATGTTCAAATCTGAGAAAAAAACGTCAAAATTTGAGTTAATACTCTTAAGCTGGAATTGTAGTCTGCAAGAAGTGAGGAAATCTGTCTTGTGTAGTTGCAAGATCTTTTTATTTATTTATTTTTTGTGTGTGTGCGTGGATAGTATTTTATTCACAATAAGAAACTGTAGTGCAGAACTTTAAGGAAGATTGAATTTCTTCATCATGGGGTCACCAACATTCCATTCCTGTTCAATGTTTTGACTACTTTACWGCTACTGGACATTTTGATTTACAGACTAAGACAGTAGATGTCATTTGGAATTCATCACAAAGAGATATCCACCTCCTGTCTCTTATTGACTGTTTTTGACAAGGAGCAGTGKATTTCTGCAAATTGTTGTAGGACCGCTGGGAGTACCCAGGGGAGCTTGAGTTTTTTCACAGGTTATCTGTCCCATATTCTACTGTCAGGGCATAATGATAGTTCTAACAAATATGTAAAAAATACAATTTTATAAAAGTTACTAGAGTTGGGCAAAATCATATTGTGTGCAGTTAATTGTCAGAACATTTTTAATCAATAATTTTTTGGCGCTTGACGAAACGATTAATGTCGCTAGACAGACTGACAGGAGATTTTCCCGGTCAGTCCATTCAATGCGCCTCTCCGCTTCAAGTATGACGAACATTTAAAAAAATGTTCTGTAATTTATTTATCACAACTTTGGTTTTACTTGGTCTAGCAACATAATTTAAAAATTGATGTATAGCCTGAAGTCTGTAGTTTTGACAAAATTGAACAGATTTTTTACGGAGAGCAAATCATTCCTAATAGAGGGATTTAAATTGGTCATGTGAATAGGATATGAGGGCGTCCATGGGATTAATCGTCATATTAATCATTATCAGCTTAATAGTACAATTCGAGATTTATTTATTTTTGTTAATATTGCCCAGCTTTAAGGCTCAACACCCCTTGTAGGCAACATTTCCCACATGGTTTCTCTGTGAGACCTTCATTCAAGTACTGTTTGTAACAACTAAACACACCTAATCTTTTGGTTTCTTTCCACCACATTTTAGATGAATAATCAGCATAGATAAAGATAGTGTAACCCTAAAGTGTGGTCAGTTGTGGGCGAAATCTGAATACTTACAGGACTTTCCTGCTCTTTGAGTCAACACTGTTTGTTCAACAATATGAGAATACCATTCGCTCATGCCTCTCCTTACAGATTGCGAAGGAGTGTGTTTGTCTATGGTGGGGCAGGTGACCTCTGCCGTTGGAACAGTGGCCTTTCTGCTCTGCTTGTACTTGGCTGCCGAACCGAGAAGAACAAATCAGACAAACACTTTGACACAGAGCTGATGGAAGCTTGGGTTACTCTGACATGTGAGGATGTGTGCATTGTCTTACTGAAGGTGCTCGCTGCTCTGACCTTCAGATGGGTGTCCAAGTAAAAAAAAATAGAAGTGTTTAAACCCATCCCATTGTTCAAACCTTTGTAACCCAACTCTGTGTTCTAAAAATAACTTGTGAATGTCACACTGGTCACGTTTCTGTTTCCTGACTTCACGCTGAAAGTCCCAAAGTGCTGCTGATAAGAAACCTTGATCTTTTGATCCACTCAGGAGGTATTAAGCCATCAACACTGTGTGACAGACACTCAGTAGCACTTGTTTCTAATGTGTAGTGTTAAGTTACAGCCGTGTTGGTGGAAAATCATCAGAAACGTTCATGCGGCTATGCATTGGCATGATGAAAATGTCAGTTGGACGTGTGAATGTGTTTTCATTTTTAACTGCAGCTGTCACTAATAACACCACATCTCCCTTCATCCAGAGCTGAGGTCCACCGGTACAGCTCATCACTTCGCCTACCTCCTGAACGCATCTGACTACCGTATCCTCCGTATGGACGAGGACCACGATCGCATGTACATCGGCAGCAAAGACCACATCCTGTCCCTAGACCTTCATGACATCAACAAGAGCCCTCATATTGTAAGACAATCATGCTACATCTTGCCTTTCTGTGATCCTATAACTCTAAAACAGGCTGATAATCTTAGATAAACCAGTTATGAATGTTCTGTTATACTGTCTGAGCATGAGTTCTTTGTTAGTTCTTAGGTGGATTTTAATTTTAATTTTAATTTTTTTTTTGGGATCACAGGTTTTTTTGTTTGAGTTCTGCTGTAACTTTTCCATCAGAACTGATATTAGCCTGGGTGGGTATGCCAGGTTGGACTGTAAAAATAAATTGTCCTCTGTTTAGATCCATTGGCCCGTGTCTGAACGAAGAAGAATGGAATGCCTCGTGAGTGGAAAAGATGCCAACGTAAGTGCACATAAAGACTGCGTTTGTATTCTCAACTGAGTCAGTCACCTGGGGTCATTTCCATTCATTCCAAAAATCAATAAAATAAAGAAGTTTTTTAAGTTTTGCCTTAAAAGTTATTCCCTTTTGGTTTAAATGTGGAGAACCTGTTTGAATAAGAGCCACCTGTAGGTTTCAGACCCGGCCCAGTATGAAACTGGTTCCCTCCTGTCTAGACAAGGAGAAATGAAGGAATTGGCGCAGGAAGAAAAGAAAACAGTCTCCCCATCTTCCTGTCTGGCAGCAATGGGTGCCTGGTTGATCATTAGATATATTGCTCAAATAAATATTTAGAAACAAATCCTTTATTTGTCTTATTCACAAAACTACCAGAGTTATACCAATAAAATAAGACTCCGCTGATTTTGGTTAGATTAGGGTTTTTTATTGCAGTTTAGTTTACTACAGTCTTTGTTTTTCCAGGAGGAATGTGCAAACTTCATCCGTCTGATTGAGCCATGGAACCGGACTCATCTGTACATCTGTGGAACTGGGGCTTACAACCCAGTCTGCACCTTTGTCAACCGTGGCCGCAAACCTCAGGTTAGAAAACAAGACCCACAGAGCGCAGAGGCCAAGAAGGTGATCCTCAGCAGATGTAAACGGCTTTCAACACCTGCATCATTTTTGGCACGGCTTGCCTTCCTCACATTTACCCTCCATTCACCTCGCATTAGCTTCGCTTTATGATGGTTTTCCTCCATCATTAAACCTGCTGTTGGTGCCATATGTCCCCGTATTGCAAAGCAAGCAGAACACCAGCCTCACCAACACACAGCTGCTGTCCCCAGTGAGCAGTTAATGCTCCTCTGTTTAGTCTCAAACTTTAATGGGTCCTCTTTAATTCCCCAGAATCAAGCCAGGCTTAATTACTTTTCCACATTTCCCTTTTTAACACCTCAGTCTTCTTTAAATATCACACTTGTTTCCTAATGACGATCGGGGGACTTTAAGAAAAGAGCAGTAAATAAAAAGTTAAAATCCCATTTCGGTTTTCTCTCAGGATCACGGAGAGCTTGCAAAGGCAAACGTGGCTCACATAAAACCCTTGTTACATACAGATCCTCTGCGACCCTCGTTAACGAGGGGCTTCCATCCAGTCGCTCACCTATCCATCCACCCCTTCATACCTTCATCCAGGCCACCCGCCCGACTTCACCATATAAAACGGCTAATTGGATGTGGGAGCTCCCATTATGGGGTGCAAGTGGAATGTTTCAGTTCTAGTGCATTAATGAGAGTAGCTGTTATTTTTCCTAAAACACTAAACAGACAGATTTGAGTCATGCCCCCCCAACCAGATGTCAACAAGAAAACCATTAAAAAATCTGCACAGATTTGAACATAAACCCATTCAAACTTTTCATCTGATTACACCATTAGGATAGGTTCAGAAATGTGTTGGGTCTTGTGGGTTTTATAAACTGTAGTAGTATCTTGTTCTGCTGAGGCAGTAGGTTTCAGAGCTGTGTACAGTATATAACGTACTGTGAGAGCTCTTATTGACTCAACAGCAGGAGAGACGACTATTATTTTTGCCTTTTCCACCATCTGGACAAATATAGTTACACACATTCTCTGCATAATCTTGCAGATGCACGTTGTTGCTTTGATGCTTTTTTTTTTTACCAAAGCACACGCCTTCTGTTTAGTTTGAGGAGCTTCTCAGTTGCCTGAAGATCAGAAGAGGCTCCAACATTTTTTTGTCAGCCGAGTCAGGAAGGGCCTCGATCCTTCCTCATCAGCAGCGTAACACCCAGACTGTATTGCTGTTTCCTGTTTTAGACGTCCATGTATCTGCTGATGGCCCAGGCCAGAGGAAGGGCTAACCGCGCAGCCGAACCCAGCGCGGTGCACGAAACCCTTGGACTGAAGGTGCGATGTGGGCCCCTGTCTGCACCACAGCCTAGAGTTCTGCACCCCAGGCTCGTGGTCACCCATCAGCATGCTCTCATTCTTTGTGTGTCTCGAGCACATGTTGTCCACGCTATCCCTAATAAGGCCACCATTCGTTTATCTCTAACATTTGGCATGCGCCTTTTTTCAGTTCATGCACCATCTCTGAGAATTGTGATTTTTAGGAATGCATTTCATTTTATGTTGTGTCACGTCCATGTTTAATTCATTCACGTTTTCTTTGTGTGAACTTTATCATCAGAGCGCCCTGCCTCGCTCGTCACCCGTTGCTTCATATTTGTGCTAAATGCCATGTTTTGCATGAAAGCTGGGTTAGCGTGCGGCATGGCCTTATCAGGTTGCTAAATAATCACAAGGCCGAAACTTGATGGAGCCGTCTTTTACCACGTTTTAGTGCATGACATTTTGCTTTTAATTGAGCATATCTTTTATTTGAACCCATGAACAATAGAGCTCGTAATTATTCATCTTTTGCTTATCTGAATCAATGCAGCCATCAGTTCTTCACCCCACAGAGCCCTACTCAGCATCTGACCCACTCCCAATGCAGGGTATGTTAGCCCAGAGCAAACACCAGCCATTTGTAGCCAACTAACGGTGCAGTTAAAGAAATAAAAAAGCAACATACTTCAACATGTCTTTACTTGAAAGAGATTAGAAACATGCAGCTTTTCTGTAAGGTCATTTTTTTCTGGAGTGTTTTAAAACATATTTAGGATTAATTTTCCCTCCAGTACGCATAAATGTGTCGTTATTTTTTTACATGTCTATATCTGGCATGGCTTTATGTCTGCTGCCAACACCTTCTTGTTTACTCAAGTGGTGATTTTAATCAAGGATGAGTGTTGAGGATTTGCGAAGGAGCATGTGTATGATACAGTGAGGTGTGTTTGGCAGCGTGCCATCGTTTCTTCCTTGCTTTGGTGCTGACAGACAGTGAAAAAGATGGCTCCGATTCCGTCTCCGCGGGGAGTGAAAAATGATTACCGGACACGCTCCGGTTTGCGAGGCTTGGCTACAGGACTTGTCACCACATGCCACTGCTTCATTTTTTTTTCTTCCCCTCGCTCTCATGCGCAATTCCTGCCAATCAACCCTCCATGCTTGTGCGCCGCGATGCCACGAGCAGTGAGCATCAGTCATCCAGCCTCCATCCTCGGCTTGTTTTCGCTCTGCTGGATTACAGGTGTCAGCAGCCGACCTGCACGCCCATCGGCTCTGAGAAGCTGAAAGATATTTAGCTTTCAGCTTATTATAACAAGAGACATCCACCACACACGACAGGCTCTTTTCTAGGCTGGCATGAAGGTAGATTCTAAATTCTTCGCTTGCATGTATATTTCTGTAAGAACATAGAGTTATTATTCTAATGCTACACCGCCCCATCAGGCCCCAAAGGTTCCACAGGTGTCTGAGGCAGCACATTATGCTCCCAGCTTCTCCCTACACAAGGAAATCACAATGACTGGATGAGGACTGCTGAATTTATTCCCATCTTCATGTGTTTTCTTTTTCCATTTCAGGAAGAAATCTTCCATTTGGAGCCAGGAAAAGTGGAATCTGGGAAGGGAAAGTGCTCCTACGACCCGAAGCTCAACAGTGTGTCTGCTTTGATTAGTGAGTGTTTTATGGGTTCAGTGGTGTCAGGGTGTGGGCACCAGATCCTTACAAAAACACTCCCCCCCGTGCTTCGCCAGACTTTCTCTTGTTTTCAACATTTTATTTAATGCATTTTTTTCCACCCACATGGATGGAATTATTCTAGAGATGACTTTAGTATTTGTGGGCCATCACATCAAACTATGGTTAAATCAAATTTGGTCAAAATGACCAAAGCTTATTTTGAGATTCATGAAAATTTAGGATACATTCTGATATCTGAATCATCCTATTATGAGTGCTTCCCAAGATGTGCCTTGATTTGTTTTGCAAATCAGCACAACTGATTGATATTTGGTCTGAATCCTATTTTTAAGGCATTCCAACGAGGAGCTTTTGATGTCACTTTAAAGAGGAGAGCTCAAACAATATTTGGATATTAAGATTTACCAACTGGAAAGAAAACAAATTGTTTGAACGCAGGGAAAATAACAAAAATCCTTTTCTGCTAAAAATCAGTTTTTTGTAGCTACTGCTAAAAAAACATCTTCAAAAATTTTTTTACCATTATATTTTAGGCATTTTATTAAAGTGGTCCATTAATAAAGTTTTTATTCATTATATTCTGACAAAATGCAATCCTTTTAACCTTTTTAATCAATGCACTATCTGCTTATATCTCCACGTACCACTTTGAGACTTAATCCTCGATTCAGTGTGACAGGTCATCTTTATTGTTTGGAAATAAATCACCTGATATCTTATCAGGAGGTTTATTTAGAGTTATGACTGAAGTTTAATGGGATCCAGGATTAGTTGTAACATTAGACTTTATTTGGTAAACATATATTTTAACTGTAAAACAAAGACTGTAAAAATACTGTAGACTATTTAGTTTTGTAAATTTTTTAAATATATATTTTAACACGGATGGAGCCATTTTATTTACACACAAAGCATTCTGGGTAAATGATGACGTGGATAGGTCCTCCATCCATATTTTCAGTTGCAGACTGAGTCATTTTTGCGTTCCCCTCTCTGTCATGTGGATGGAGGACCTCATTGAGCAGAGGAGAATGGCTGTGTCCAAAACGACAGGCCGGGTCCTCCGGAGGACCC
>NW_013952714.1:107651-110692 GCF_001266775.1 Austrofundulus limnaeus | reverse complement strand
ACAGAGCTGCTTCATGGAAGAAGAACCTCAGCTTAGCCTGTTAGTTTTTGCGCTAGCGCCGACGATAAATAGCCTTATATGTATTAGCTCAGCGCTAGAGCAATAAACAAGCTAAACTGAGGTCCTCCATCCATGTTTTCAGTTGCGGACTGAGTCATTTTTGTGTTCCCCTCTCTGTCATGTTGATGGAGGAGGACCTCAGTGACAAGAGGAGAATAGGTAGCGCTGAGCTAATACATATATATGGTGATAGCATCGGGGCTAACGCTACACTTTTATTCTTATTTTATTCTTATACGATCAAAATAACAAACTACTTAGTCAGGTTTAGGTAAGCATCATGATTTGGGGTTAAAAGACACTTTTGTAATATCAAAAGCTTCTATCCTACAACTTGTCAATGTACAGTAAGTTTGCCTACAGGCTGGCTAAAAAGTGAATGGCATGTAAAAATATAAATAAAAATGAAAATAGAGCTGTTTCTTTGAGACCGAATGCCAGGGAGTCTGAATGTCTCAGCTTCCTGCTGAAAGATGCTCTTTCTGAGTCATTAAACCCGACAGAGTTTTAACTTCATTTGTTGAGGGGTGCAGTATTCTTTGAGCTGGTATTTCTCCAGTAGAGATTTACTGGCAGGACTGCACAGTGAAGCAGCTGTTTAGTACTGTTGTCTCACAGCAGGTCGCAGGTTCAAAACCCATTCAGTGTAAAGTTTACATGTTCTCCCAAAATGTTTGTGGGTTTTTTTTCCTTGGTACTCCCAGTTTCCCTCCACAGTCTAAAACCAATCAGGTGGGATTATTTGGCCATTTTAAATTGGTTCAAGGTGTGAGTATGTACGTGTCTCCCTGTGTGTGGCCCTTTGGTGGAGAGGCACCAGCACTCGATGACCCTTAACAGAAAAAGCAGGTGTAAAAATTGTATAGATAGATTAAGCAGTATAGACTTCATAAAATTATTATGCTTTTTGGTATTTAGGAATTAACGTAGACTTTTTCTTAAAAGTGGTTTATATCATGAATTTAAAAAGCATTTAGTCAGCGGTGTGAAATTACGACATAATTATTATCCCAGGATGTAGTATTTAGCCATAAGTGCAGTAATTTTGTAATAATGTTCATTCTGGACACTGTATCCTGTCTCGTCACAAAGCGTATGAAGCTAATGTCCTCTGTCCTTACTCACAAGGTCTTTTGGTCCGATTCAGGCCACACAGTTGCCACCAGTGAAAGGCGATCTCCTTCCTGCGGTCCGAGGCAGCATGTGTAAATCACTGCCATCGCTTTCCCACATTAGCGCAGTGCCAGCTGACCAGTATGGAACCAGTCCTGTCATCTAAGATGGATTGATCTTCCTCTTTCATCAGTTAGCATCATACAAGGGGACACTGTTGTTAGTGTTGATAAGGATTAAGAAGCTTGTTCTACAACAGAAGATTTACCAGTGACCACCAACTGTTCAGCTCCCCACTACATTAGACATCCAATCATCCGTGGACATTTTAATGGCATCTCATCAATCTCCCACAGCACTGCTGGGGACCATGACATTGACTATAATGGTGGTGGAACAGTGTTCCTCCTTTCTGCTGTCTCCAGACTCAAAGAGTCACACCTGCTTTTCCGTGGGGCCAACAGAGCAGCTGGAGGAGCAGCACTTTCACCTCTTGCAACTCAACCAGGCTGTTGTGTTTGTTATTCAAGCTGCACATATAGATGTGCTCAGGTCTTATGTTGTGATGAAGTTTGTCTAAAGGGTGTTACGGAAGGTTGAGTGCTGCACTAGTTTATAATATATATTTTAAGGTATTCTGTAATTCTAACTTTGTTCTGACCTAGGGCTGGGTGATACAATGGTAACAATATATCTCATGATAGACACACGATCAGTATCAAGGTGTTCAATAGAGCGTCGATAATTTCACTTGTGAAATTTAAGAAATTTACGAAATTTACATAGGGAAATAGACATTACGGATGGACCAGGACTGAAGATTGTGACAACACAAAACTACCCACTCCTCTAGCCAAACCAGCACAATTTATTCTTTATGTGTCTTCCTCTGGCTTCATAAAATAATTGCAGTCGGCCCCACGCTGCTTCCGAAGTTTATGGAATTTTACAAAGGAAAGTAAGTTACGGACCAGGACGGCTACTGAAGCTACTCAGCAGCTAAAGCTGGGCCAAGCAAGGTTGGTGGTATCAACTAACTCACTTGCTGGTAAGCTAACAACAATCCGTTGAGGAACTGCCAAAAAATAAACAAAGAAAAGGACGTGGAGTGAAGAGAAATTAGTGGAATAGTTTTGAAAGGGTCTGGATCAAAGAGAATTGGTCCCGACTGGTTTGGCATTATTAATCAGCCTTTTCTTCTTCTGGTCTTTGTTTTAAATAAGTAAAACAACAAACTAATCTATAATTATTGATATTGACTAATATGAAACACTTATACATTTTTCAGCCATATCGCCCTGGAGCATTATGTAAGAGAAGATCCACCGTCCATTTACATATTTCTCAATTTAATGAGGAAAAACGGGTTCTTTTTCATGAGAGACCGATATCTCTCCAGAAAGAAAGTGAGAAAACAGACTCAACAAATTGTATTTCCAGTCAGCTCAATTTTCTAAAATAAAAATTATTTATTTACAGAAGAAATGAACTAACTTTATATACAACTTAAGGTTAACTACCAGTACTTTATGAGATAAAATATTAACAACAAACACGTCGCGTCCGACGTGATAATATAACACTGTTCGGTTTTTTTAACCTAGGAACTCAGAGAAACAACAGAAACCCCGGCCGAACATTAATCAATGACAACAGAGACCAGTAAGATTTATAGATTCACTTTGCAAAGGAGAAGTTCAATGATACTTAACTCAGCTCAAAAGCTTGGTGAAGATCAGAGAAATTCTGACCTCTGGGGGCGTGAACAGTCGTTTTATTCACACATGTAGGAATGAAGTCACACAAAGGCTACGTTCACACTGCAGGCAAATCCGACCCAAATCCGATTTTTTTGACCCATCTGACTC
>NW_013952714.1:105876-107641 GCF_001266775.1 Austrofundulus limnaeus | reverse complement strand
GATCAGTTACGAGGCTTGTCATGGGCATACAAACCAATCAAAATTCTTGTTGGTGGGGTTTAATATGTAAATAATAAAAACAACACAGACTTGTTTTGTCTTACCAGCTCTGCTTAAGAGCAGTCACTATCTGCTACACTCTGTGGACACGCCATGATGAATAATACATTTGTCACGTACCTCAAGACTTTATTTGAAACACCTTAAGAAGTTTAATAAATCCAATAAAACTCTATCAAACACTCAGAAAGGAAACCAGTAGAAACAGTAAACCAGTCTTTAGATGTTATTAAACACTTAGTTTACAGGCACTTTACTTTGGCAAGTTTAGATTAAGAAAGGAGGAAAAAAAGAATTAGTACAGGTTAAATTTTTATCAGTTGTCTTATCAAAATCTGTTCCCAGAACAGCCCCAGAACCTATGTCTCCCACTCGGCTGGATCCTCTAGCTTACAAACAAAACCAGCTTCTACCTTTGGTGTGTACCATCAGTCAGCTGGGTCAGGAGGACTCGGTCCCTTAAGACATCCAGGCCAGTAGGCCTAAGACCAGTATGACTCAAACAGACTTAATACCCAACTACTCTCATTTGAACTGCTGCTTTTGGTGAACACAAAAAAGTGAAATGGTTAAGAAATTGCTTATGACATTAAAAACATGTTTTGTGCCAAGGGTGGTGCAGGAATAATGTGAGCACCAAGAAACGTGACAAAACTGGACAGTTTTCTTTCCTTCTCAGATGGTGAACTGTATGCTGGGGTCTATGTTGACTTCATGGGAACAGACTCGGCTATTTTCCGAACTTTGGGAACAAAGACTGCTATGCGGACAGATCAGTACAACTCCAGATGGTTGAATGGTAACGTTTCTTTTTTACTTTCATGCAGGATTTTTCCCCCCATTACTTGTTATTGCACAATACAAAGAACTGTTCAATAGCCTAAAGTTAAAATCTCTTCTAGTCGTTGCATATGTTTAAAAACAGCCAGTTGAATATTTTAACCAGATGTTTCCCATGATCTTAAACATCTCAACATCTCTTCTCTCATCAGACCCCACCTTCATTCATGTACACCTTATCCCGGACAGTGCAGAGAGAAATGATGACAAGCTGTATTTTTTCTTCCGGGAGAAGTCCTCAGAGATGGGCCAGACCCCCGTGACCCAGTCCCGGATAGGACGGATCTGCCTGGTGTGTATGAGTGTTTTTACTTTGTTAAATGAAAAGAAAACCTAAAGCATCTGTTTGGAAAAGCTGGACTTTCTAGAGGCAAGTCACCCACTCTGTTTGAGTATTTACAAGCTTGAAGGTAGTATTTGGCTAATGCTAACATGCTGGAATCCATTTCTTTAACCTTCCTGTCTACAATGCACCCTTGTGTCTGTAAGGTTGCTCTTTGACCTCTGACCCTGTGATCTTTTGGCCTCTTCTTCCCTGCTCGTTTTGAAATAGTTGGAGTTTTTAGTTTTCATGGCACCAGAAAAGCAACTGTTGTTTTAGATTAAACCGGACGTCTTTGTGCATCAAAAACCAAAAATCAAACAGAGCCAGAAAAATAAAATGAAACAAATGTTCCCAGCAAGCTTGAAGGCCACATTTCTGATCTGATTGTGTTTATACAGACTTTTGTGCATGTGTGTGTTTGTCCTTCGTGCTTGAATCGTTGCATGAGCGCGACCCTGAAGATATGCGAACAAGTACGAGTGAGAGAATGTGGCGTGCGTATGCTCGTCTTCTCAGCTGTTCCCTGTTGTGTTTACTTAA
>NW_013952714.1:103171-104809 GCF_001266775.1 Austrofundulus limnaeus | reverse complement strand
ATGTGTGTGTGTGTGTGAGAGAGAGAGAGAGAGAGAGAGGGGGGGCTTAAGACAATTAAAATAAAAAAGTTCCCCCAAATGTCCACAAAAACCAGGACAATATATCAAGGATCATAAATACACATGGACCACATGTTATCACTTCATCACATTATTATGCTGTAAAGTCAGATTTAGGCCTCTCACAATAAACAATAAATCAGTTAATCATATGATATCATATGATATGATTTAATCATAAATTAAAATGAGAACAATAAGTTTCATTTACACGCTTGTTTGTTTTCTGATGCCTTCATACAGCTGGTGACGCCTCAGGGCACTGTGCCAAACCTTGCGATTGCTGACAGTTGTTTTTTTCTTTTTACACTATGTAAATTTTAATGTAAACTTCTATAAACAGGGGGGTTATCATTACATTAGCTTYAACTGGTCTCCAACAATATTATTGTTTATCGCAATAATTTCGGACACAATTAATCGTCCAGTAAAATTTATCATGACAGGCCTATTCAGATTACCTTTTCACATGCCGACCATTTGAGCTCTGTTATTACCCTACTTTGTAGCACAAAGGAGCATTAGGGGTGGGTTGGCTTCAACCCCTCTGGCCACCATTCAGAAACCACACAGAGACAGCCAGAGGGCATCTTAAGTCCTGGCTTAATGTGTTTTTGTGACTTCAAAGTTGGTTTGTTTCCACAAGAGAATGCTTAAACCAGTGCAACTATTGGAGTAAATGTGTTTTGTGTCCCCCCACCTCAACCAGAATGATGATGGGGGTCACTGCTGTCTGGTCAACAAGTGGAGCTCCTTCCTGAAGGCCAGGCTCATCTGCTCCGTGCCAGGGTCTGACGGCATGGAAACACACTTTGACGAGCTTCGTGAGTACACACCTTCGTACCTGTATTGTTTGCACGTGATCAATAAAACAACAGAAATCTTCATAATTCACAATTTAAAGGAGGCCAATTATGGGTCCTAGAAATTTTWATGGTATGTCTGTGGGCTATCCAGACCATGTTCATTTGATTTAATGCACAAAATAATTCTTAGATAACAAAATTTCCCATTTTCTAGTTCTGCCTGCTCTGACTTCTGTTCAGAAGAGCTGTTTATGTTAATGAGCTCTGTTGGTAACGCCCTCCAAAACTCTGTTGACATTAACTCRGCCCTCCAAAGCCAGCGTTTACTTAGCATGGCTAATAATAGCAGAAGCTCCATTGTACAACTGTACGAGACCCAGAGGCAGAGTTGGTCGCAGCTTCTTTTTTTTTCTCTCCCTCCTCTGCTCTGCGCTCACTCTGCATGCTGTTACCAGAGCAGGGAGCAGCAGCGGTCAAAATACCTCAGAAACTCGAACAAATAGGCTTTAACAAGGCTTTAATAAGCTAAACAATAGAGGTACATGAGAAAATGTGTTCATAAAGAACGAAAATAAATAATTAAATCGTGTCCATGCCGGTCTCGAATCCTGGTCTCCTACTCTRTGGMCCAARACTCTACCCATTGCCCTATTGGAGGCTTGTTGTAAAATGAGCTGCGCATTGCACAACAACACCATGATGGCTTTTTATACTGAGGAGGTGGAGTTTCACCCGGGGGTTGCTGGTTGAGGGGCTGAACGCAGGTTCCGGT
>NW_013952714.1:94406-103161 GCF_001266775.1 Austrofundulus limnaeus | reverse complement strand
GGAAGTATAAAACTTGTCGTTAATATACATTAAAAATACATTTACTTACAGTAAATATGCCCCTGGGTGCATTTTTTTGGTCCTAGGACTGTTTTTTTAAGAAGTACATAACCAAAGTTGAGTAAAAAAAATTAAAAAAGTGAATTTTGCATAATAGGTCCCTTTTAACAGAATAAATGATTGTCATCAACTAGATGTAGATATAAAGTTAAATCATTCAGGCTTCATTCACACTGCCTACATACATCAGACAAGACATGAAGGGTACACAATGGTTTTTAGCATGAAAACTGATGGTTCTTTATGGTCTTGGAGGCATGATGATACCTTCCTGGCTGCAAAGCACCACAAAGTCTTATGTTGCAGGAAAATACTTTTGTAATGGTTGCATTATTTATTTGAATTTTCTTATTTTAAGTAACCTTTGAACACTTGAAAAACACTTCCCACTCATAGTTTTCATATATTGTGTAGGACAGAACATAATGAGGTCATGATTCTATATGAAGGGGGCATTTTTACATTGTTTTTGTTTTGTAATACGAGTAGAAATATTAATTTATTCTCAGCCCATTTACTGTTAAGAATGTATTCTATTTCCCTTCATCATTATTAAATCACTGAATTTGTTTGGAACGTCCAATTAAAACATAATTAACAAGTTAMAACTAAACTAAGTTTATGTTTCTGATAAAAGTTAATGTTAACAATAATCCCTCGATGTGTTCAAACTTTATCTCTTTATAAAACAATAAATATTTACCAACTTTTATTTAGAAAAGAAAAAAACTGAATTATGCTGAATTTTAATTGCTCAAATGGACTTTTTTTGGTAATTCTTATATATAAACAAGAAATTGATATTTTCATAACGTGAACAGACAAGATTATTCCTACCCCCCTGTTCTCTCTGGCACCCCCACTACCCCTGTTGGGAACTACTGATCTAAAATATTAAGTAAAGAATAGTTTCCTGCAGTACCTGGTTACAAAACAAAACACAAAAATTAAAGCTTAGCCCACTGTCTGCTCATACATCATTTTTTTATGTAAACACAAAAAGTCTCACATTGTAGGTGTCTTTTTTTGTTTGAGTATTGATATTTAGCTGTGTTTATATGCATGCACGTGTGCGTAAAGAAACATGCCCATGAAGTTCTGACCAATCACACAGTTCAAACCGCATTGGTCRGTAAGACTGACTTCTGACTGGGTGTCAGTGAACAGATGAARGTTACGCAATTGTCMACACTCAAGACTGCAAGCYAGACGTGAGAATGGAAGTTTAAGTCAGCCTGAAGAAGGCGACAGATCAGATTGCTGAGCTGGAATGTATGGGACTGTGAGACTGTCAGGCTTTCAGGAGGAAGCTCCTCTTTTGTCCACTCCTGTTCGTTTAATGTGACGCAACAGGCTTTGTTAAATGAAGCTACATTTTTTTCTTAAGCTAAAGTCAAGACTAAATAATAAACTAAGCTCAAGACTGAAAGGGTCTTGCTAAAATGTTGTACGTTTTGGTGTTATTTATTTAGCTCTTTGACACATTTATTTCTTCTTTTGCACCAGCGTACAGCTGTAAATGCACCACTTTGTTTTCATCAGTGAGGTATATTTTTTCAATCAAAAGTGACACACACTTTCAAACTGTACAGCCGGTTCACATAAATGAGAAGAAAGTGGCTCGGAGTGAAAATGGGCAGGTTTTGCCTTTTGCAAACAAGGATTCTGTCTTTACTGGTTAGGTCAGTGTTGACATAGACACAGCAGTGCCGAGTGACTCTGAGACAGAAAGACGGCTGTGTTTGACACTAATGATTAATTGTAGGACATTGCCTGAAAAGGGCTCTAAACGTGTGGTGYAACAAGCTGGTGAATGAGCAGTCAGGTCATAGGGATAGTGTGAAAAAGAGCACACGTCAGACCGCAGAGCAGCCGTCCCTTCCAAAAATTCAAAGAGGGTGGAAATGATTAAGTTTCATACTAATGGCCTCACATTTACTGTCTGCTTTGATTGTTCATAAAGCCASTTTGTGTACAGAGTTTTTAGGCTCTGTCCAAAAACTGTTTAATTAAATGGCTGCACAGACCAGCCCGTCTTTATGCTGCCTCTTGCCGTTCATAAGTCACAGATGGAGCCGACCATGTCCCCCACATACGTGAGCTTTCAGAAATGAAACGAGCGTTGTAGAAACATAAAAAAATGTGGAGCAGAACTCAGCTGRGTTGACAAAGAGTTCAARGCATTAATGCGATGAATGTTTCTATTGTAATGCCTTCAAAACCAAAGTAACTCACTTTAGCAGTGATCTTTGTCTTTAACATGCTTTTTAAACTAAATGTGAAGTTTCTGTGCCTCACCTGTCATTCCCTGAGTAATAAATCTGTTGTTTAATCTGGTGACCATGTAGTTGCACACACCATATGTCCTCACTTGATCACTATATTGAGCCTCGAAGTAGGGGTTGACCGATACATCGGCCGGCCGATATTTGCGTTTTTTCCTTGTATCGGTATCGCCCGATACACTGTCCGTTTGGCCGATCTGTTCTTTGGGTCATGCGAGTGCATGTGTCCCCCCCTTCCCCCGGGGAGAGCGCAGCAGCTAATGTTGTGAGACAGAGTGCAACAACAACAAGGGTGAGTTATGAACTATAAATGTGTTTTAACTGTCTAATTTAGCTGTTTCTACCCTCTGTGTCAGACTATGAGGGAAGAGAGAACAGCTGTGTTTAAGTTTCTTTTCCAGACGGGAGCGCTGCGACATGTTTTACTTTCACTTTCGCACCGCACTGTAATCAGCGTGTCTGCGTTGTTTTTCTTTTTTAAAATGCTGGAGCTGCTCACATGAGGCATAGAAAAACACCTCTATTGTTCTCCCTGCTGGATTAAAATAAAAAAGCTTTCTGTCTTTTCTCGCTGAACGTTTTAGCGAGCGCAGCCGTCCACCATCATGTGAACCAGACACTGCTCACATGTGAACCAGACGCTGCTCACATCACGTTTGCTGTGACCGCAGTCGTGATGCTGGTTCTCTTCGGTGTCCATTTCAAACTGCGATCTAAAGTTAACGTCAGCTGGTTTAAATGCATTTTTTGCCTGGTGTTAAAAACGGGAGCAGCAGACTGAGGCAGAGATGCTGTGAGCGCTGTGTGTGAAGTCCTCACAAAGATAGTAAAGATGTATGTGTCTCTTCTTTTTCTCTGTGTTGCTCTGACAGTTTTATTTATGCTTGTTGCTGTTTTTGTATCAAAAATGCTGTTAAAAAATAGTAATTTTATGTAAAAAAAAATATATTATTCTTATTAATATAAAAATAAGAACAGAATATTTAGCACTAGATAAGATAGTAAAGATGTATGTGTCTCTTCTTTTTCTCTGTGTTGCTCTGACAGTTTTATTTATGCTTGTTGCTGTTTTTGTATCAAAAATGCTGTTNAATATATTATTCTTATTAATATAAAAATAAGAACAGAATATTTAGCACTAGATAAAATAAATAATGAATGTGTTTATTTTTAATTTTTAAAGAAAAAATCCTATGTGGTAGCACTTAATACAGCCTGCATCAGACAAGGCTTAGTTAATAAATGGGTATTTTTTGTTTTTGTTTTAAATTAAGACTTGTGTAACATTTGTTATCATTGTTGTTTTAATCATGTTAATGGAGGAAGAAAAAGGCAGTATCGGCTTCAAGAATCAGCCAAATAATATCGGCTGCACGTATCGGCGTATCGGTTAGACTGATGTTTAAAAAATCTGTATCGTTATCGGCCTTCAAAAACCTGTATCGGTKGATRTCTACCTCYAAGGCTGCCTGCTTTTTCACGTCAACTGTTTCAGCTCTGTTACTACCTCGCTTTGAGGCAGAAATTATTTGTGTTGGCCCAAGTCCCAACTTGGTGTATTTTGTAAAAGAGCATTTTCTATAAAGAAAAATATCTGCAGTTTAGGGTAAACAGGGCCATACAGGTCAATGTAATTAAACATTGGACATTAACAAAACATTAAATACCATTAGTAACCTATGTAAAGTTTTATTCAAAAATTTATGCAATTTTTCTCCTTTGTGTTTATGGTAATAAATATAAATTTATTAATAGAAAGATGTGACTTAGCCAAGCAAAAATAACAGAAATACAGAAATACAAAGAAAAATTTAGTTTATAGACAAACTGGGCTCTAAAGGTCACACTGAAATGTTACATCTGTGTTTGTATTTAGTAAACTACAGTAAGCTATATTTATTGCTTTGGTTTTTAATGCTGGAAGGTTTTCTTAATACTAGTGGACATAAGTTTTATTCACAATTTTTAGCATTTATGCTAAAATCAGCTAGATGGCTTCTGGTTAACAGTTTTATTTTTAATTTTCCAAACAAAGCCAACAATGTTAGCTTAGTTTATGTTAGTTTATTTATCTTTGGCTAATTCACATAAAACGTTATCTTAGGAGAAATGAAAGAAGAAAAAACAGGTCTGTATAATGAGTTTATTTTAGTTATATTATCAGGCTTGCGGTAGCTCAGTGGTCTGTAAGGTGGTCTTGTAACCTTGAGCCCAGGTTGTGTCAAACAACTCCAGCGTAAAACAAATGGCAAATCTTGTATGCGAGTTTTCCGGCTGTGGTGACCCTTAAAGAAGGGAACATTCAAATTCAGTTACATTTATTTATTCCTGATATAAGACCATACAGTCACCTATGGGACACTTTCAAATACCATTAATCAATGAAAAACATACAAAAATAGGATACTTTTAAATGGTACATTATTTATACATTATTTTCAATTTGTTCCTTTAACTCAAAAGGACCAAAACCTGTTGGTATTAAACTCGTAATACCAAGTTGAGACGGGTGCATGTTGAATCTGTGGRGTTGTCACTAAAACATCTTTAAAAAAAAGTTGCAGATGATGATTTTCACACATTCTCAAGGTCATCTTAGTGTTTCTACGAAATGTCTTTAATGGCAAATCACACAGCTTGTTTCYCTTTGAAGTCTTGATCTGTTCTTAGAAATATCTCTCTGCAAGTCTGTTAGCACGCACTTGTGTTCTCTTGCGTGCAAATCGCTCATTTCTGCAGCACAGCAGCTGTATGTCATGACGAGAAGCACGTTGCATGGCACCCACGGCAGCCCGTTGGGTTGCGGCCGTGCTGACCCGTGACCATTCCAGCGCCCTGGTTTGTGGCAGCTGTGGGAATCAGCGAGTTGGTGAGTGAGAGTGAACGGGTGTGAACCTGAGAGTGAGGACAATGTGCCGGCTCTCTCTGAACTTCTATCTGGCTCTCCGGGGATGAGTTCGAAGCTACACACAATCCCCCCGAGAAAGACTATACAGCCTCACTAATGCGGACAGACCTGGAACCCGGCAGTTCAGCTTCATGGCAATCCTCGCACAGTCCATGTTTCAAACTATTTGCATCTGCAGCCTGACAGCTAATTTCTCATGCTGGTCTATATGGAGCCGCGAGCACATAAATCTTAATTGGTGCACTTGTTCTTTTCGAGCATCTGATCGGTTCACCTTCTTTTTCCACGCTTTCTAAACCCTGCTCCTGTGTTTTCTGCTCTCTGTCTTACATGTTTCACGACTTGACTTTTTCCACCAATCGTTTTTTTGCAACTAGGTCAGGAGCTCATTGTCTATTTCATGTTGACGGCCCCTTGTCCTGTTGCAGGCAGTGAACAAGTCCCCCAGGACTAGTATTTAGGTCAGGTYCTCAACAGCAGAAAGAATTATCACCTGTACTTGGCAGCAAACAAAGGATAAGCTAAATCAGGCAGAGTCAGTGTCAGAGCCCTGCAGGACAACTAACGTGTTTGTGATTTAAAGACTTTAAGAAGTTTATGATGCATTCTTACTTTTTAATAAAAGAAATGTCTTATTCTTTGAATTAGCATCGTGTGGCTGTAGGAAGAATGTGAAAACTTTGTTTTAATTTTCTGAGAAATCACAAGTGGTTTAGCAATCTAGTTTCTTGTCAAACATCTCTTCTGAAAGGCTCACATATCCAACATGTCATTTTGCTTATTTTTCTAATCCAGTGAGGTGTGGCGTTCTATGTGAGTCTGTCCAGCTAGAAACCCTGCTGTCTTTTGTCTCTTATAGGAGATGTGTACATACAGCCAACGCAGGACACAAAAAATCCTGTGATTTACGGCGTCTTCACAGTCTCTGGGTGAGTTTGTCCACAGCAAATACCAAATACGTCATTTCTGTGATGGCGAGGAGAAACTAACCAGTTTTTTTTTTTTTTACATCCACCCCACAGCTCTGTGTTTAAAGGCTCAGCAGTATGTGTGTACTCTATGGCTGATATCCGCATGGTATTCAATGGACCATTTGCCCACAAAGAGGGCCCCAATTACCAGTGGGTGGCCTACACTGGGAAGATGCCCTACCCTCGACCCGGCACGGTGAGCATCAGCCGACTTTGATTCTTCGTGTGGATCCCACAGATCACCAACACAACACTCTCCTTTCTTTGAACCTCAAGCCGAACCCACCTGAACAAGATCCAAAATTTAATGTGATTGTGGGTTTTGGTGCTCGTGCTCAGAATGTTAATGTCCCCACACCCCCTTTTCCAGTGCCCCGGAGGTACGTTCACCCCCAGCATGAAGTCCACAAAGGACTACCCAGATGAAGTGATTAACTTCATGAGGAATCACCCTGCCATGCACAACGCAGTCTACCCAGTGCACAAGCGCCCCCTAGTGGTTCGGACCAATGTGGACTATGAGTTCACCACCATTTCAGTGGACCAAGTGACGGCTGCGGACGGCAACTATGAAGTGCTTTTCTTAGGCACAGGTGAGTGTTTTATTAAATATTGAACGTGAATTAAAAACAGAGCTCTCGTTGTTTTTATTGCTTAGAAATGATCACGTTTAGGGTTATTTGTACTGTTGGAGGTGTTTGAACTGATGAAGCCTTTGATCCGAGTCTACATGCTGAGTGACACTGTCAGTGAGGCGCTGAAGAATGGAGAACAGGATCTCCCTGTGGAAATAAATCCCATATAAGTGGGGGAACGTGTCTCCTCTGCATCCATTTATCATTAGGAGAAAAACATTCTTTCCTTTTGTGCTGGAGTAGATTTTTAACCTATCAAAGAGTTTGTACCTCACTCTGCACCCATGGTGTAAACAACAGATTTGTACCTGGAGGGCAGCGGGGGGTGGGGGTGAGAACAAAAGCAGTGACGCAGGAAGGAGGGTTAGGGTTGGCGTATTTATCCCTTTTAATCTTACAGAACCGATAAAAGAGCAATTATCTGATCGCCTGCATGTCTTGAASTTTTTAATGAGGCCGCTGCGTGACAGCAGGCGCCGCAGAGTTTGCTGCTCTTACCCGACGTTGCAAGTCACACCTCTTACCTCGACCCTTTTTTTTGTCTTTCCGAACCTTACGGGGAGGAGACTAATGGGCCTGTGTGTGCGATGGCAGCTGCTGTGGAGGAATGCGTGTCCTTTCAGCTGCTGTCAGAGAGTCGGAGCTATTCAGCCCCGCACAGGGGTTCAATTCAGAACGCTTAATAAATCTCAGGTATCCCACTTGCAGGAATGCTTTACAGAAATCAAATGGCGCAGGGAGAGGCCAGGGAATGTCTTATTGCATCCAAACAAATAGAACGACAGAAAAAAGTTTTTACCTCAAAAAAATCCAAGGTCATTAGGTGACGTACGGTGTTGCCTGTTGACATTAGGATTATCCTTGTTGGAGACTGCTGAGAGTCTAACAAGAATCCAAGAGGCTGCTGACAGTCAGAGGGAGGGTCAAGTCACAGGTGTGTAAATGATGCTTGTTGTGATCCACAGACAAGGGAACGGTTCAGAAAATCATCGTTCTGCCCAGAGATGACTTGCAGACTGAGGAGCTGGTCCTGGAGGAGGTTGAGGTTTTCAAGGTTGGCTCAACTTTCTCTTCTTTATAATATTTTATTTTCTCCTTTTGCTTGCGCGTCTAATATTTTTTTACTACCCATAAAACTAACTAACTGTCCTCACAATCTTTATGTTTTTCCATCAAGGTCCCCACTCCTATAACAACAATGAAGGTCTCGTCCAAAAGGGTAAGAGTGTCCGCACAAGAGATTATTTTTTTTCYAAATTTCCTGCAAGAAAGGAACCTCGGTCCGTTTTGAAAAGGATATGAGCCACATGTGCGCAGCTGTATAGCTCTCCTGCTTCCTTCCTCATAATTCATATCAAAGCTGTGAGACTAAGACGATGAAAAGGGGGGAAAATGGAAAAGACATCAAAAGTTCAGTGTCTTCTTTCAAAGTGATTAAAATGCTTGGCCTCCTCTGTATGTCATGACATCAGACAGAGAGCTACGATTACACGCAGCCTGTCAGGCTGATGAATTTTTAACAGCTGATGATGATACAATGCCAATCATAACTCAGATGATTCTGAGCATGGCTGAATATTCTCAACATTCAATCTGTTTATGGAAGTAATTACTTCTAGAAGCTACTGATGTTAAACAATGTTAAACAGTGCTTGAAGTCCCCCCACCCACCACTGTAGGTGACATACAGGAATACCAGCAATTAGCAAACTACAAACCAAACTACTTCTATAACAGGGGTGGGCAATCCTGGTCCTCGAGGGCCACAGCCCTGCATGTTTTATTTTTTTCTCTGCTCAAACACACCTGATTTGAATGAATGGGTGATTATCAGGCTTCTGCAGTACGGAGGACCCAAACTAACAATTAAAAATACAAGCGGAAATATATAAATTG
>NW_013952714.1:84162-86990 GCF_001266775.1 Austrofundulus limnaeus | reverse complement strand
GTGAAACTCAATCCCCCATTCATCAAAGAGAGAGATGAATGGTGATGGATGAACAGTTCGTCCAAATAGTCCTGAAAAGGTATCAAAGATGCCTTGCCAGTATCCATGTAGCTTTGGGCAGGACTGAGAGTGAATGATTGTTTGTCTCTATGTGTGGCCCTGTGATGGACTTCACCTGTCCAGGGTGTACCCCGCCCCTTGCAGTGTGACTGCTGGATATGGGCACCAGAGACCCCCGTGACCCTGAAAGGAAGAAGTGGGTATAGATAATGGATGGATGGATGGATGGATGGATGGATGGATGGATGGATGGATGGATGGATGGATATTAGTAGTTATAAAAAATAAAGCGTGTTCAGTCACTTCAATACGTGTTCAAAACCCACTAGAAATACTAACAATACTTGAATGTTTGAGTGTAAAAGAGATTTATACAACCCACACAGCGCTGGACCAAGACCGAARTTATTGCTCTTAGTCTGCATTCAGCCGTGAACCAGGAAATACAAGAGACTGTAGATCATCTTCGAGACCTGACCCCGCCTACAACCATTACATCAGTGGGAGGAACAGTTCCTGCTTCGGGATCAAGTCTTCCAAACATTTTTCCTTCCAGCTCATGTTTAATCAAAATTTTACATGTTGTGTCATCAGGGATGTTTCTAACTAAATGTACGTCCTGCTCTGAGTGACCGTGACGTCAAGCCATTCAGACCAGTCTGTGCGTACAATCGTTTTAATCACAAAAATAATCACACAAAAGTTTATAAAAATATATCATTATCCACCTAAGAAAAAATACAGTATGTGTAGTGCTTTAAAAATCAGTGACTAAACAGAACCCCAGCAAATTTCTTCAGTTAGGTTCCATGAAAAAAATTAGCAAAAGACTGAGTCCGCAAACTGTGAAACAAAATTTTGCGGGGCTTCACCTTTTTTTCGTGTTTTGTGGTTTTGTGTGTTTTTGAAACGCTTGGAATGGCTTGCGGTTGCTTTATGATGTTTTTCTCTCCTTATTTGGCAAAACTGGTCTGACCCCTTCAGACGTAGCCGGAGGCAGGACGTCAAGTATGGAAACCCCATCCGTCAGTGCAGAGGCTTCAACTCCAACGGTAACTAATCACCTGAGAGTTTTCATGCCTCGTGGTGGAATGACTGTGATTTGGCAGATTGTTTGGTCGTCTGTGAAATCCAAATTGTAAAAGACAAAAATCATTTGCCTTGAAACAGAGTTTGGTTCTGGGAAGCTGATAGTATTGAGTGTTTTGGTTGCCATGGAAATCCCTCTGCCTCTTCTCCGCAGCCAATAAGAACACTGTAGAGATGGTGCAGTACGGGGTGGAGGGAAGCAGCACCTTCCTGGAGTGTCAGGCGCGCTCTCCTCATGCTCTCATCAAATGGCATCTGCAGAGGGACAACAGTGACCGCAGGAAAGAGGTGAGCCCATCACAGCTGCGCAGATGAGTCGCTGGTGAGGAAACCACATGTGGTTACTCAGTGAGATGTAACATAAAKCTCCTGGATTTCCCCTTCCTCTTTCTTGTACCACAAAAGAGAAATAAGGATTTATTTGATAAGTGATCAAGTCTTTGGTTGGATGATGCATAATCGCTCAGGCTGACTGTCCACAGGCCCAGGGGAAACACGTATAAAAAGGAGCTGTGAAAAAGTCATCTGTTCTGAAATTACAGTTTTACTGTGATGTGATGCTACTGCCTCTTTTTTTATTAACTATTCTGTTGGATGGTCTCTATTCCCACAAGCAGCGCCAAATTGGATTCTGGATTCTGAATAAAAAGAAGCTGTCATCACCTGATCAGATTTCTGGGTACAGATGTTCAGACATCTGATTGACTGTTTATTACAGAGACCAAATTATTATTTCTTTCCAACAAGATAAAAAGCTCTTTGATAAAAACAATGCAGTGTGTTTAAAATGTGTTTGTGGTATCAAACATAAAGTGTTATTTCAATTAATTCCTACAAAAAAGATCATTGCTYTCAAGATTTTTGTCTAATCGTAATTATTTTAAAACAACACAAAAAATAATTGTATGATTAAACAAATAGGTTTTTTTTATCAACAAAAAACAAGACTGTGCCAGGTGATGAAAAACTCATTTGTCTCAGGAATCTGTCCTTGTCAGGATAGTTGGACATATTGTAGCTCTAACAGCTCTAAAAAGTGATGAAAACATATTTTCTTCACAGCAGCTATTAGGAATGCGCGATATAAATGGTATACGGTAGAAACAATATAAATTAGTCCTATGATAGAGATCTGTAGTCTACCGGCCAACCGCMCAATTCTTTTTGATGARMTAACCAGCTGGAGTCAAAACAGAGGAAGCGGGAAGCAGCGTGGCTGAGAGCGCAAATGAAGAGGGGAAAAAACTTATCCGGACCTGGTTCGGGTGTGTGAAAATGAACGCCGAACTGTTTACATGTTTATGTGACGGCGCGTCCTCCGGTCGGATGCCAACCGACCGACCACACTGCCTGCTGCGGGAGGAGCACGCGCCGCTGCATGTGTGAAGGGCTCGACACACGGGAGGCGACGTCGCTCGCTCTACATTCATTTCCACACAGCGAGGCGACTGTCAGTGCAGGTGAAGTCAGTGCTCAGGTGGGACGCACAAAAATCAGTCTGGACCTCGTTTCTCCTGCGGTCATAACGCGATGATGCACGGTCGAATGTGCGCGCACTGCAAAGCGCGACTATAATGATTGTCACCTCGCCAGAACGTGCACAGATTAAACAGGTGGAGTGCAGAAAAAATAATCTGCAAAGTGTGTAGAAAGGAATAAATACAAGCAATTTGTTTTAC
>NW_013952714.1:79091-83854 GCF_001266775.1 Austrofundulus limnaeus | reverse complement strand
AAAAAAGGAGATTTTAAGGTCTAATTTTTTTTACCTATATATATTTATTCCACTTAATTAATGTGTGATTTATTAATTTTCTATTATAAGTTTTATAACGTGATATACAGTATATCGTTACCGCCACTCATCATAATGGGATATCGTGATATGAATTTTTTGCCATATCGCACATTCCTAGCAGCTGTGGTTGGTCACCTACAGCAATGCAATGTTTGCATTAGCTCTTCTGACCCATTTCTACCTCGATTTCTGGAACACTGAGACCCGTTGTTCTGTCCGGGCAGGGATGCTCAGTCCGATTTGACTTCAGCTACTGCTGCTCATTGATTGGTTCACTGACTTTACAAGAATCGTTTGCAGTGACTGTAATAATTTAACTACACAAGAGTAGCAAGCTACCAAACAATAGCACCAAGCTAACAATAGCTACCATTAGCTTTCTCTGTTGTCTTGCCCTCTTGTCAATAGTGTCATACTGCTGGATGGTCCAGTACAGCCTTCAGTACTTGTCCTTGGAGTTTGGTATAGTCCATTATTGTTTTGTTGCAAATAAAACAAAATAAGATTCACATGTGTTTAATATTATGATCCAGACAATATTATGGCAGCACTCTGCTCAATGCAAAAACAAACAGGGCCAGGGTAGAATAAAGTTAGGCCCACTGGAGCCGGGCAGGGCCGAGCCTGGTCTCACAATGCAAAAGTGATGGGTCGGTCATCCACAGCATTGATTTCAGTCAGAAAATTAATTTTGTATTGCACTCCTCTGTAATTCTTCTGTGAAGTATATGTTGCTTAGCTGTGCTAGCTTTAGGAGTTATCTAGGTCAGTGGTTCCCAACCTTTTTAGACTTGTGTACCCCCCCGAGCCATTTTGTCATACCCCCTTAGTCAAATGTAATGATGATTCTATAATGTACAACAACTGATTATTAATCAAAAACTCTTTCTTTTACCTTCTTAACTTGAACATTTAATTCTCAGACGTTTTATTCTTTTCAACTCAAATTAAACATAAAGATAAATGTGTTGCCTTGAAAGTGAATAAGTAATGAAATAAAAAAAATACTAAAATAATAATAAACCTGCCTTTGATATGAGTAAAACAGAGCTCAGTTGAACAAGTTCCCTCTAAACAGACATTTAAACTTAAAAAAAGTCAGGTATGAAACACTTGACAAAAATAACATTCGCTCACTGTCTCAGTTTAACTTTGTTTTCATCATTCAGCTGAGCTTTGATAAGCTCTGATAGTCAAACTATTTTTTTAATAAAGCTTGTGTTTGTGGGTCATGAGATGCTCTACAGGCCATCTTGAAGCAATGTTAGAAATGAGGAACAAAGAAAGAAAGTGAACTCTTTAAGAATTGTATCTGTGGCTTTATAAAAGTTTGTTTAAATATATTAAATATATTGTTTAAAATAGTGAAGCACCCAGTAATGCCTTGATTGCAATATAATTTGGTCCACATGCAGGTCAGTGGCTACTCCAGTGTTTTATTTTGTAAGGCATATGTACATCAATATTGTCCTCCTTGTGTCGTTCCACATTGTAGAAAAAAAACAAACCTTTGTAATGTTCACTATGCCCATTCCTGTCATCTGTACTCTTTCTGTGCCTTTACAGATGCGTTCCGATGGTCGGGTTTTGAAGACGGACCAGGGTCTGCTCATGCGGTCTCTCCAGCCCTCGGACTCCGGCATGTACCAGTGCACGGCCACAGAGAAGAACTTCAAGCACACGCTCGTCAAGCTGCAGCTGGTGGTGTTGTCGAGTCGTGCCGTCAACAACGCGCTGGTGGACGGCGGCGGMTGGCTGGTGCCATCGACTCCTCACTCTTCCGGGAGCCAGTGGACCGCCAGCGCGGGCCAGTACAAGGACTTGCTGACCATTCTGAGCCAGCCGGAAATGAGCCTGATCAACCAGTACTGCCAGGACTACTGGCAGTTCGGAGACCCTCTGGTCGGCGCCCTGAAGGCCAAAGACTTAAAGGAGCTCAAAGAACAGAAGAAGCCTCGCAACCGCCGACATCACAGGGGTGAGYCAGTGGAGGAAGAGGAGGAGGAAGAGGAGCAGCAGGGAGCTGAAACATGAGGAAACTGACTTTGTGTTTGAAACATCTTCAACACACTTTTCCCCCCACCCTCACACCCACCCCTGTGAAAACTGGGAGAGACTCAAAGAGAGTAGCATCATGGGGAAAAAAAATTCTACAAACTGACAAAAAAGAAAATCAAACTGAGAGAAAGAGGCTTCCAAACAAACCCCCACATACATCCCTGCAAACAGTAAGATATATGAAACAGTATTTATTGTAGGTTGTATATAGTATCATTCTGTGGATTCCTTTGTACTTATAAAAAATGCTCTTTGTGTATAGGTATTTTTGGGGGCAAATATTGTTCTTGTTGTTCATTTTAATGTTGCTGTTACTGTCTTTACAAAACTCTTTTGTCTGCATCATTTGAACTTTAGGGGATGTGTTTTTCAAGCATGCGAGCTGTTCAGAGCAAACTAAGCTGTCTGTGTGAGACGAGTTGATAAAGAGGTGATGGGAGACTTTTTTTTCTTTTAWAATGAATAAGACTTTTTATGTCTGGACACTCCTGCAGCCTCCTCTTGGCTACGGACAGACTTCATGTTGGAGGACCATTGACTGGTGGTCTCTGGTGTAATGGGGGATATTGTCTTTTCTCAATGGGAATCTGTTTTCTATTAATAATTAGAGGACTTACTATAAAATAACTTGGACCGTTACAACATGCCAGCCCAGGTCTTATACATTTTTAAAAGGATTTACATTCTCTTAAATGAGCTATGACAAATTTTGTCCTTGTTCTCTTAATATCTTTTATTAAAATCAAGTCAATAAGTTCCATACGGCACCTGTCAAAACACCCCTACTCTGATTAAAAACAAAACACAAACAGAAARGTCTTTAAGGAAATATGGAAGTAGGTTCACTCTAAACACAGAGATGAGTTTAAGGAATCAAGAATTTGCACAAAAGGGCATTTTTATTATTTTTATTGTTTGGCTGGGGCCAAAGTTCWAGTTGGCTTCTGTGAAAGAACCAAAATGGTTTACAATAAAGTGGTTGCCCCCGATTGGGGCAGCTTTTCTGAGCACACAAGATTTTATTTTATATTCCTTTTATCTTTCATGTGTATAAAATAAAAAAAGAAAATCTCAAACATGTTCCTTTACACAACGCAGCAGTGTAAAATACCGTGGCACTAACCAAAATACTGACTATMGGGAAGCTGGCTTTCATTTTGTGCATGAACCTGTATTTGTACTGTAACGCTAATAAGGTAGTGTGTTAGTTTTTATTTTTGTTTGTTGAATCTCTGTGGGTATAAACTATGATTTTCACATTACACAAAATGGGAGAACAGATGCTCTACATGTAAAATCTCCCGAGTTTCATATGATTCGGCTTTTCATTCCCATAGGTTTAATCAAATCATGAGGTGCAATGGTCTCATGTGTTTGAAGTTAAAAAAATGTGGAAAAATGCAAACAGATGTAATATTAGTTCATTAATGGACAGATATGCTCAATGTTTTAGAGATATTTTTTAGCTAACCATACTATAAAAATGTTATAGTAGATCCACAGAACATAAAACTATTGAAGTTTTAATGAAATTTGTATGACAGAAACTGAATAGAAAAAAGGTGAAAATATTTTTGTTTTGTTTTGGTTTTTCTGGTCTTTAAATATTTCCAGGTTTGCTCTCAGGCACATTAAAAGTCTATTTGGWCACATCTGTGAAGATCATACAAGCACAACATTAGTGTCTGCTCCCAACTTTAGGTCATGTTGCTATTTTGTCAATCAAGGGGAGTGAATGGAATGGCCAAATGTAACCAGGATCCAATAGTTAAAGTTACTTTTTTATCCTAAAAAGATGAGAAATGTTGTAAAATTTGCTTTTCTCAAATGCTGTTTTTAGGCCTGGTCCTCACTACTTCATGTGGTGTTGTTTTTTAAACTAGCACTCTTTCATTCCAGTTTCATCAAAAACTCACACTGTTCTAACAAAATGCTGAAATGTCTATGCTGTGCCACTACATGGTGAAAATGTCCACAGTGATAATATTAATAATCATAGAAAAAAGAAGCTGTAAAAAGAAAAACTATTCAAAACATTTGTGGTTTTGTTTGTATTTTTTGCTAACATAGGGGTCCCTGCAGTCACCAAGTGGGAGTTTCCTGAGTGTGGGCATAGTTTACATTAACCGTGATTGGTTGGATTGACTTGTGGGCGTAGTTTGAGTAAACCGTGATTGTTTGGATCAACTTGTAGGCGTAGTTTGGGTAAACCATGATTAGCTAGATTGACTTGTGGGCATAGTTTGGGTAAACCATGATTAGCCAGATTGACTTGTGGGCATAGTTTGGATAAACCGTGATTGGTTGGATCAACTTGTCGGTGTAGTTTTGGTAAACTGTGATTGGTTGGATTGACTTGTGGGCGTAGATTAAATAAACCGTGATTGGTTGTGTATATGTGTGGGCGTAGTTTGGGTTAACTGTGATTGGTTGGATTGACTTGTGGGCGTAGTTTGGATAAACCATGATTGGCTAGATTGACTTGTGGGCATAGATTGGATAAACCATGATTGGTTGGATCAACTTGTGGTTGTAGTTTTGGTTAACCGTGATTGGTTGGATTGACTTGTGGGCATAGATTAAATAAACCGTGATAGGTTGTGTATACTTGTGGGCATAGTTTGGGTTAACCGTGATTGGTT
>NW_013952714.1:74749-78721 GCF_001266775.1 Austrofundulus limnaeus | reverse complement strand
AACCGTGATTGGTTGGGTAGACTTGTGGGCGAAGTTTGGATAAAACGTGATTGGTTGGGTAGATTTTTGGGCATAGTTTGGGTTAACCGTGATTGGTTGGGTAGACTTGTGGGCATAGTTTGGATAAACCGTGATTGGTTGGGTAGACTTGTGGGCGTAGTTTGGATAAACCATGATTGGTTGGATTGATTTGTGGGCGAAGTTTGGATAAACTGTGATTGGTTGGGTAGATTTATGGGCGTAGTTTGGGTTAACCGTGATTGGTTGGATTGACTTGTGGGAGTAGTTGGTTAAAGGCTGTAGGGGAGAAGGGTAATCCCTAATAATATTAGTCATAAGACAAGAAGGTGCTAGCCATACAGGTGAAGGGATATGTTATAATTCGGCTCAGTCAAACAGCCCTAACCTGCCTGGAAAAAGATTGCCATTGAATATGACTATATCATATTATAAATTTCAGACAGAAATAGGCTAGTTGCATCAAACTGTAAGTCAATAAATTATATTTTTATGTTCACAATAATTTAACTATTATCATTGTACTTACCCCACAAGTCAATCTGACCAATCATGGCTTACCCAAACTACACCCACACCCAAGAAACTCCCACATAATGTCCCCCTTCTCAAAAATCTGTAAAGTAATGGATCCCTTGTTGTTTTGGTTTATAGAACAGAAAATAAGCTGCTACATTTTCTCTGAACCCTAGTTTACATTGATCAACTGAAAACAGCTTTTAAAAATCTTCCCTTTTGTCACATAAATGATTTTTGTATTGAATGGAGGTGCAAATATTGCAGAGAATATTAGTTTTTACAAACATCTGGAGTAGTGTAGACAGGGTTTTAGTTTAAACYTTTTGTTTTGTCATCAGATTTTACGAAACAAAACAAAAAGCAGAGGTCGTGTCCTTGCTCCGACTTGTGTAAATTTCTCTCTCTTCTTTCTCCATTGTCTTGCTGACTAATAAATTAAAGCTCTATATTTTATAAGAATGGAATGCTTCCCCKCTTCATTGTGAATTGTTTGATGCTGAATGTTTTTCATGTTCTGCCCAGAAAACCTCTTGATCCTTGGAATAAAGTTGTACTTGTTAAAGAGAAATGTATGCACATTTTGTGTGAAACGAAACACACTGCAGCTGCAGTTTACAATAAAACTGTTGTAACGAATGTGTACTGAAAGATCCCCAACGAGCATTTGTTTTCTGTTCYTATCAGAGACTCTGTCGCTCTGGGCTTAATTTGGATAAATACCAAGAGTTCAGATCCATCATAATGATCGAGTTTGGTCAGAATTCAGAGGTTCATTAACTCAGATTGCAGCCTACAGCAGCTGGAACCCAACACTGACTTACTGCTGCGAGCAATTACACTGTTTAGTTCCATCTTAGTCCCATAAATTACTTTGTGTACTTCCTGTAGATACAGAAAACAACCAAAACACTTTTTATGTCAAATTTTTGTTTTCTAATCATTTGAAGCCTAATAAGAATTTGCATTGTAATAATTCCGTCCTCTAAGTTGCTCAACTTTTTTACTCTATATTATGTAAAATTCCCAAAGGATTCCTAATGACATCAGTTAACACCCATCTACTCAGGTCTTGCAAATAGGTTAGGGGTGTAGTGCAGGACAGAAAGGGTGATAACAGCTTCTGTACTGCACTACACTTTTGCCAAGTCGGMGCACCAATCAGATTTAACTGATYTTTATTTATTCATCCTTTTTAATCACTCKTATTTAGTGTGAGATTGTAAGARYCACAGGGKATTKTTATCTCTGACRGAAATATTCAAAYATGAMGAACCAGCTTTGTTTTTTACYGTWATTTATTACKAAAATAAAGCAAGAATRAATTTCATTGAATCATGAATAAAGAGATGAAGCAATACGGWTTATAAAACAGTTWAAGATGACAATTATWGCAGACTTGACCTCTAAGTTAAGGTCTGGATGTATAAACCTTTATAAAATGAAAATATATTTTTCCCAAAGCATTTTTTTTATTCATTAGACAAGAGATCAAGTATGGGATAAATCTTGTGCCAGCAGGAATTGAATTTGAATTGCTCAGATTGAATCTGTATGCATAATTTGAAATTAAATGCATCGGTTTGAAAATGAATTTTACTAGATTGAAACTGAATTAAAAGTTTTGTTTCTGAATTAATTTGCTTTGAAACTATTTTGGTTTATTAAAAATTCAGTTTGACTACTTTCACTTTCAGTTCTGAAATTCAGATTATTATGTCACACATCCTGGTTCTTGAGAAAGTCAGCCAGAGTAATCAAACACAGATCCACAGATTTATGTTTCACTTTGGTGAAGTTTCCCCTCTGTAATGTAACAGAGATGATGCAATCCACTGTAAAAGTGACAAAAATAAAGTTATTTTATTGCAGTGATTAATTTTACCTATATGTAGAAAATGTTACATTTACATCACATCATGGATCATCATGGATTGATCAGATGCTGCTGCTGACTGATCCATGATGTGATGTAAATGTAACATTTTCTATAGGTAAACACTGATTGAGCTGAAATTTGATGTGATGACAGTTGAGAGTCATTCACGACATATTATTTGAACCAAATAAATGTTTTGGACAAAATGTGATTTGTTTTCAAGGAACAAAAAAGAAACTCCAGATCCCATCTCCTTTTYAAGCTGCTGTTTTCTTTTATCGTCTCAAACTTGTGTCATCTAGAGTTAAACCCAACTTTCTTTGAGTCAGTATCCATGAGCGTGACTTCACTGTGAACAGCCTGGGTTGTATGTCAGTCGGCTGTACAACACTTCAACATTATCCCGTATTAAGCACTTTTAGCAGTTTTCAGTCTTTCCATCTTGTCATGACTCTGATGTAACAGATGCTGAAGGTTTATGATGGCAGAGTCCGGCTCACAGCACTGGAGGGAAGCTGCCTGCTGTRGGGTCAGAGCAGAGCCATGTGAGTTTTTACACCTTGTAAAACCTTAATGACCGGGCTGATTGCTGATTAGCCCCTAAGTGACTCACATTCTCCCACAACAGTTTAGGTTTAGAGTAAAAGAAGAAAAATGAGAGAAAAGGCCATCAGGGAGGAGCTGAGGTGGGAGGTATACGTGTAAAACAGCAGTAAGAATAAGAGGATGAACACCATCTCTGCACGATGGACCTATGAACACAAATACAATGTTTGATGTTGATCTAAATGTCATCCTGGTCAGCAGCTRGTTTCTTCAGGAGATGCTGCTAAGATTAACCTCTAAAATACAACAAATCATCATCAGAATCACTGGAGATCCTGGTCATTTTATCTAAATTAGTCAAAAAACAGTCAAATAAAAATTTCCCTATGCAGATTTTACCTGCATTTACTTTTCCAGTCTGCAACTAAAATTCCAAATGCAACTGTGGGAAGACAAATGTATCTTTCCTTTCAGAGAGGGAGTTTCGATGTTTGCTAAAAAGGTTAAAAAAGGCAACATAAAAGCTTYTTTTCTTGACTGTTTGGTGACCAAATCTAAAACTAACAGCTCACTTCTTTGTTCAGATTGTTTTTATCAAGTCTTATTCTAAACGAAGCAAATATAAGTTGTAAAAGATCCTATAACAAGATGTTCTCTTGATTTAGTGTCTGATGAGAATGGGAATAAGAAATAGAAACATATTGATCTTTATGACACAAATAAATGCATATATTCTGCCAGSTTTAATGCTCGAGTTTTAAACAAAWATCATCTGCTAATGATGGTTTTGTAGCTGTTTCAGTCTAACCTTAATAATATTGGACAGTTTCATGTACAATATCTCTGGGGATGTGATGTTAGCGAACGATCCAAATCTTTTAAACAACTCTTTACAACGAACAATAAGAACAGCTTCTATCATACGAAAAATCCAAACTTACATAATTAAAAATAAAAGCAGAAAAATATAAATGGACCAATACATAATAAGAAGTAAATAAATACACTTAAAA
>NW_013952714.1:73017-74739 GCF_001266775.1 Austrofundulus limnaeus | reverse complement strand
CTTCTTATGTGTTGCCATTACATTTCTTTGTCTCCTGTATTTATTTTTACCTTATGCATTTTTCCTCATTATGCTAATAAGGTGGGTGGCACTTTATTGGTCAACTCCTCTCCTATTGGTCAACAGACAGAAAGGAGTAGGATCATATACAGATCAATATAGTGCATACTTGTGCTGCCTTAGTTTAGATTAAAATTTAGTTTAAACAAAGGCAAGGAGGGAAACACTGACCTGTGCCTTGTTTTAAACTAAACTGAGGCAGTGCAGGTCTGCACATGGATTCTGCTGCTTCCTGTCTATTGACCAGTAGTAGAGAAGCTGACCCAAGGAGGGCAGCCCATTTATTTGTGTAATGAGGTAGCAATGCATAAGGCAAAATAAAAACAGGAGACAGAATGTAAAAGCAACACATGGAAATAAAAGACTTGTGGGGAAAAAATAAAGTAAAACATTTAAGAGACATAAAAAGATCTACAGGTAAAAAGAGAAACTACAAATATGTTTATAAAACAGTAAAATGTAAATTAAGAGCTAAAATATATCATTTGTTTGAACTAAGCTGGTAAAAATAAATATGAAAGCCAATTAAATTATATGAAACATAGGGGGAATTTCTCATTTTTTAAATTAATTGGTGCATTTTAAGTGTATTTATTTATTAATTGGTCCATTTATGGTTTTATTTTTAATCATGTCAGTTGTGGCCCTCCACACAATGACACCAAATTTTAGCTCAATATCTATAGAATGAACATTTAGTCCTTCACTGGGTTGACTTCAAATGTTATTCACACTTAGATGTTCATTCAGCCCATTATTACTTTCTGAAAGTTTCAAAAAATCTCTTCTGTAATTCATGATATATTTTCCTAACTGCACAAACACACACAGGTAAAAAAAAAAAACACTCCCCTTTAGTCTTGGATGGAATCAGGCAATAATAAGGGTTTGTAACGTATTAAAGTTACAGCCTATATATCCACATAAGAAGTTACAGTTGCCTTCTTGTTTTTAGCTGATTAAATGTGACTTTTGTGTTTGCTGCAAGGTTGGATGTTTTTATCCTGAGTTTCACAGACAGTCGTGCCTTTATTTCAGTTTTATTCAGTGTAATCTGATAACTTGAGTTTTACGGTCCGGGAATGAGAACATGTCTGTATGCACCTCATCATGAACTAGTCTGAAGTTCAGATGCCTGTTTTTTTCTTTATACATTTCAACAGACAGATCTTTAGCCTGAGCTTATCTGATGCCTACATGTGAACRGAGGAGAGGCAGAGGGAGAATGACCACTCTGTGTGGCAGACAATAATATTCAGCTTCCTTTTAAAACCATATCTGTGTCATCTCCAACAGACTTCCACAGACCTCTGGCTCAAACCCAAAGAGCTGATGCACAGTTTAAAAATGCAGAGCTCCCCACGACGAGGACCGACCCGTCCGAATGGGATGAGGGACTTCTGAGCACCGTTCTTGTGCAACACAAAGGAAAATGTGTTAGTGTAGAAGAATTATCTCCACGTGATAACACGGCACACTGTGGCACTTCTAACATCGTTCAGCTGACTTTTCATCCGTGGAATTCAGCTCAGACTTATCTCCGAGTCAGATCTGGTGCTCAGAGGCAGTGGAGACATTGTGCAGATATCTGTTATGTCTCTCGGAGAGAGAGAGAGAGAGAGAGAGAGAGAGAGAGAGAGAGAGAGAGAGAGAGAGAGAGAG